>NC_133136.1:38422427-38723966 GCF_048418815.1 Hemitrygon akajei
ACAAAAATTTTTAAGGAGTAATGTCAAAGATGTGGAACACATTGTCATTATTGGGGGGGGGGGGGGTGTGAGTAAACACACAGTGTACAAGGAAACACTCAGAGAATTAAGTAGAATTTTCACTTCCACAAATGCTGACTGATCTGCTGAGCATTTTCCTGCTGCAGAACACCTCCAAAATGGAAGTAATAATTTTTCAGAATGGAAATCAGCAGATTTAGTTGAGATGTCTGATCAGAAAAATTTATCACAGTTGAATCCAGCACTAAGATTGCAAACTGTTCAAACAATTGCTAGTGTAAGGGATGTAATTCAAGATCAGGGATAGAGATCACAACAGGGACTAAAGACAATGGCATCAATTGTCCATATTGAATTGGAGGAAATTTCCATTTACCCTGTACTGACTATTGTGTGGCCCCTTTCACAAATTTCAGTATGTTTGCACAGTTAATCGAAGTAGAAAGAACCACTCTACGTTGGGAGGTGTAATGGTGGTGACACCTTCATATTGTGGCCTCATGGACTCCAGGCACTCCAACAGTTTCACAAACATCTGAACAGTAAACAGCCAAACATACAATTTATGATGCAGATGGAGAAGAATGGTTTCCTCCTGTTCCTGGATACTCTAAGGTGACGGAAACTGGACAGTAGCCTCAGACATGGCGTCTACTGGGAACCCACTAACACTGACTTATACCTTAATACCAATAGTCATCATCACGACTCCCAGTGTAGAGCGGTTCTTTCTACTTAGCTTAACCGTACAAAAGGTATTTCTGACACCGAGTGTCTCCCCGAGGAAATAAGATGATTATGCACGACATGAATGGCTACAAGCTGAAAGAAATCAATCAGGGCCTTAACAGGGCTGACAGTAAAACCAGGAAACCGAACAATGGCCAGTGTATATCGGCTAGATTGAACACGGTGGAAACCCCATCATGGAGCACAGGAGGTGTATCCATTTGGATTACCTGGAGAAACTGGTGATAGCAGAACATCGCATTCGCAATGGTCATAGGATCGACTTTGACAGCACAAAACTACTGTGCCATACCAATAGTTTTCAGAACCACCTGGTAAAGAAAGACATTGAAATAAAACTAGAGGAAATGTGTTTTAACAAAGACAAAGGTCATGCTCCAAGTAAGAACTGGAAATTAATCGTAATCAAGGTTGGAGAGCGGAGACCTGATTGGATGCGGACTAACCAATCAGGAGAGTCAGAATACAGGGATATAAATACCACCTGACTAGACATATCCAGGCATTGTCCCTGAAGATGATGGGAGAGTTTCTCATCGAAACATTTGCAATAATCAATACCTGTGATGGCTTGAAGCCTGAGAAGAGTTTATTCATAAACTGTAGGAACTTCGGCAGATTAAGTTAAAATGCTAAATGCTACTATATATGTCCTTTATAAACAGGAGGCAGGACAACTTATCATGGAAAATACATAAATGGCAGAGAAACTGAACAATCACTTTGAATCTGCCTTCAGGAAAGATGATACTAAAATCTACCAGAAATACTAGAGAATGAAGGTCTAATGAGAACAACGAACTGAAGGAAATAAGCGAAATTAAAAGAAAGTAAGAGGGAAGTACGTTTGCTTTATGATTTTGTAAAATTGGTATTTCGTGCTCATAGATAACATGATAAACAAAGGGACAATGTCCCGAGACCATTGTTTTTCAAGTGCTTTCTGAAATCCTGAATATCTCCGTCACCTTTCTAATCAGAATCAGAATCAGGTTTATTATCACCGGCATGTGTCATGAAATTTGTTAACCTAGGCTTTGTTGAATAAAACAATCTAGAGTGGTCCTTGGAGTAGATTCGTTTTCTGAGAGACAAAAAGGGAAGAAGACAATGGTAATAAAGAAGATGATTCCTCACCCAGAGTTTAACACAAAAACTCCAGAAAATGACATCATGCTGGTTCAGGTACTAAATATATGTTCTCAAGATTACTTAAAGGCCAATTCCACAGTCCTATGCTGCAATCATGCATTTGCTCAGAGCTGTTGTATGTTAATTTCAATGGCATATCCACAACCCTTTGTTTTAATTTGTTGGTTCATTTGCTGTAGGCGTAGCTACTAATGCTGGCATTCTTGTCCATTTCTAATTGTCCTTAAACTGAGGAGGTGGAGTCAGCCTCATTGCTGGGTTTGGAGTCATGTTAAGGACCAGTCCAGGTAAGGGTGGCCGATTTCCTTTCCTGATGGACATTGGTTAAACATGTATATTTCTCAACAATCAGGGTTTATCTTTAAATCCACATTTATCTAATAATTTGAATTTAATTCTATTATGTTCTGTGGGGGGATTCAAACTCTTGTCCCTGAATTTTTGGCCTTTTGGATCCTAGACCTCTGGCTTCTGAACCTGGCAATTTTGTGCCAAATTTGTCTGGTTTCCAATTATCTGCTCTGGTTCAAGAGCCTGATGGTTGAGGGTGAATAATAACTGTTCCTGAACCTGGTGGTGTGAGTCCTGAGGCCCCTGTACCTTCTTCCTGATGACAACAGCAAGCAAATAGCATGACCTGGGTGGTGGGGGTCGCTGATGGTGGATGCTGCTTTCCTGTATCAACGCTCCATGTATACTGTATGTGGTCAATGATGGGGAGGGCTTTACCCGTGATGGACGGGGCTGTGTCCACTACTTTTTATAGGATTTTCCTTTCAAGGGCATTGGTGTTTTCATACCAGACTGTGCTGTAGCCAGTTAATATACTCTCCACCACACACCTATAAGAAGTTTGTTAAAAGTACAGATGCCATACCAAATCAGTATTATCAAAGCCTTGCTATCATTCCTAAATTGTGATCCTATAAAGAACATAATCATACAAATAATTCCATCCATAGTTTTTTATAAAATTCAGCATGATTCCATACTTCTGCAATCTATTAGTCTAATATTAAACTCAAGCATACTGTACACTTTGTTATGAGAAGTCTTCCCAACTTGCCCTGCCACCTATAAATTATAGTCCTATACCTGACACTTTTATTATACTTGCAACAGGGGCAGCCAGTGCTTGGGAACATCACAACATTTTTCAGCTTGATGTTTACCTTTAAGTCATAGCATGCAGTTGTAGAAAATATATCATCTTTCCTTCATCATTACTGGGTTATCAGAATCAGAATCAGAATCAGAATCAGAATCAGACTTTAATCGCCAAGTACCTATGCAGATACAAGGAATTTACTTCCGGCAGATGTTGTCTCTCTGCTCATAACAATAATAATGATAAATATAAATGAAAATATAGATTATACATACAGGTAGTGCAATGCAAGTAATAGTTAGCCGACAGTTAACCGGCAGTTAACTGTTCAGCAAAGTGACCGCAGTAGGGAAAAAACTTCTCCAGTGCCTATTAGTCTTAGTCTGGAGGGATCTGAAGCGCCTACCAGACGGAAGCAGATCAAACAGTCCATGCGCAGGACTGAAGAGAATACCTTTGCCACAAAGATCAGGTGAACTTCAGAAGGATATTGCCACCAATTCATTCTTGTAAGGAAAAATATAACTGGCCAAATTGTTCTCTAAAATATCACAAGAAATCCAGCAAAAATGGGTTAAATAATCTGAAGAGCTGCTACTACATTAGGCAGCCGCCTACTGGTAGATGTTCTACATGACAAGCAACATTACCGTCAAACAAAAATTGGGAAATTCACTGCACTGTGACTGGCAATTATAGAAAGAAATTGTGTCATATATTCGATATGCACAAACTTGTTAATAAGAGCAGTGAGATTATTTGTTCTGCTAACTATTCCATAGATATATATTGGTGTTCACTTTTGCAAGGGATTTTGACGATTGGATTTAAATATGAGAATAATACAAACCTGAATGAACTAAATTATCCACATCACTGAATAATTTTTTTATTTAACAGACATGAAAAAGACTTGAAAAAGAATTCCAACACAATATTTATGACAGAAATTCAGCGGAAGTTGTGAGAAATGGTTGCTCATTACCACTTACAAAATTTCACCAGGAGTTAAAAAAGTTTGAAAGTCATTGGATCAAGCATAGAAAAGGGGATGCAACTGCAAGTTTACACATTCCAAAGGATTCAAGTGAAAATAGAAAAAGATTATATGACAAATCAGTTAACAATTTATATATTAGAAGAGGAGTCACATTAAAGAATAATAACCCAGAGTTAACAGCCAGAGTTACAGTGAAGGACTTTCCTTTTAGTCTTAAAGAAGGTTCCAAACAAAGATTCTGTGATCTCTGCAGCAAGGATTTCTGCCTTGAGGCTATTGTCCTGCAGTTCAAAGTTACCATGGTGATCAACTGCTATTCATTTTAAGTTGTTCCCACAGACAGAAAACCTAGAAGCAGTTTTTCTTTATCTTTGCAGACTTCCATATCAAAATTTGGAACAAACCAATTAGAAGGAAAAATTATATTTCAATGAAAAGAGTTCTTACTATAAAATTCATAAATTTCAAAAAATAAGCTACAACATGAATTTCATACAGGTTTTTGTGGTCAGACCATTTGCCAAGAATTAATTATGGGTTAGTCTGGGTGGACAAGGCACCCTAACCTCACAGATTTAGTGGGATCAAAGTTGTAAACATCCTAGACGTATGAAGCCAGGGAAAGGTGGAGTTTCTGCCGCGGAATCCAGTGGCTGTTAGTGAGGGGCAAACGAGCTGTTTCTAGAGACACCCAGTAAAAGGGGGTTACATACAGAATGTTTTGAAAGTTTGAAGTTCAGAATTTAATATCAAACTATATTTGTGTCACCATTTACAATGCTGAGATTTATTTTGTTGTGGGGACACTCGATAAATCTAATAACGATGATAGAATCAATGAAAGACCACACTAACAGGGCAGGCAAGCAGTGTGCTAAAGGCAATAAATAAACTGTGTAAATACAAAAAGGAAAATGAAAGAAATAAAGAAAAAGATGGATAGATGAATAAAATAAATAAATAAATAGGTAGGTAGATAGATAAACAAACAAACAAGCAAGCAATAAATATCAAGAACATAGATGAAGAGTCCATGAAAGTGAGTCCACGGTTGTGGGAACAGTTCACTGATGGTGCAAATGAAGATGAATGAAGTTATCCTCTTCAGCTCAAGAGCCTGATGCTTGAGGGGTAATAAATGTTCCTGACCTGGAGGTGGGAGTCCTGAGGCTCCTGTACCTTCCTCCTGATGACAGCAATGAGAAGAGAGCATGACCTGGGTGGTGGGAGTCCCTGATGATGGATGCTGCTTTCCTGTAACAATGCTCCGTGCAGATGTGCTCAGTGGTCAGGAGGGCTTTACCCATGATGGACTCAGTCATATCCATTACTTTTTACAGGATTTTCCATTACAGACAAGGTGTTACATATCTGGCTGTGACGCAGCTAGTATCACACATCTACAGAAGATTGTCAAAGTTTTAGTTGTCATGCCGAGTCTTTGCAATCTCCTAAGGAAGTCGAGGCACTGCCATGCTTTCTTCATAATTACACTTACTCTCTGGGCCCAGGACAGATCCACTGAAATGATAGCACTCAGGAATTTAAAGTTGCTGACCCTCTCCACCTCTGATCCCCGAATTAGGACTGGCTTATGGACCTCTGGTTTCCTTCTCCTGAAGTCAATAATCATCTCCTTGGTCTTGGTGACATTGAGTAAGAGGTTGTTGTTGTGCCACCACTCAGTCAGATTTTAATACCTCCTTCTATATGCTGATACGTCACCATCTTTGATTTGCCTATGACAGTGGTGTCATCAGCAAAGATAAACTTGGCACTGGAGTTGTGCATAGCCATAGTCATAAGTGTAAAGTGAGTAGAGCAGGGAGCAAAGCACACAGCTTTGTGGTGCACTTGTGCATATGGAGATTATGGAGGAGATATTGTTACCAATCTGAACTGACTGGGTTTTGTAAGTGAGGAAAACGAGGATCCAATTGCTCAGGAGGGTATTAAGGCCAAGTTTTTGATAACAGGGCAGTCCCAAAAAATATGATAATGATTTGCATTTTGATTTCCACAATTTCTCCAGCAAACAGGGAGGTTACCATCATAATGGGATTTCTGAGAGGGTGTAATAAAATATCTTATCAAGGTTTTCCATCCACACTCCCTCCATTTCTGTGAATTGGTACACTTCCATTGATACCTCCATATTGTTGTCCATTCTTCCTCAGATATAATTATCCCTCCTTCCTTCTCCCATTTTGTTTTAATGTATGAAGTTGAATGTGTTTTAAGATTTGACAACCCCTTATACACGCTTGAAATGATTCTACTACCATTATCTGAATTATTTGCTTTTCTAAAGAGCTCTATCAAGCATGTATTTGCCTTGGTTACATTTTTAAGCGTCTTATTAACATATTGTTGTATCTGTAAATACCGATGAAAATCCTGTTTTTCTAATAAGTGTTTCTCTTTAAGCATTTCAAAACTGAACAGTGTTCCTTCTTTCATTATGTTGCAAAGAACTGTTATTCCTTTAGCTGTCCAGTCTTTAAATCTAGCATCCAATTTATTTGGTCTAAAATCTGAATCATATGCACACCATTTAAGAATTGCAATATCTCCCTCTAGATTATATTCTTTTATAGTAGTTTTCCATATTTTAAGAGTCAATTTCACCCATGGATTATCAATAGTATTTATGTATCTTTGCAGGTTGTTATCAGCCAAAATTGCTTGCATGGGGATGGGAAATACCCACTCCTCAATGTTTTTCCATTGAGCGTCATATGATGGATTGCACCAACAGATCACAGCTCTCAACTGTGCTGCAAAATAATAATCTCTAAGGGAAGGCAAGCCCCATCCTCCCTTTTCCTTTGCTAATTGCAAAGTTTTGAGATGAACTCTAGGCCTTTTACCCTGCCAAGTATACCTTGATAACATCTTGTTCCATTCATTGAATTGATTTTGATTAATCTCTATTGGTAGGGTCTGAAAGAGATATAACAGTCTGGGCAGTATATTCATTTTAATAGACTCAATCCTTGAACTGAGACTGAAAAAAGGAATCAGGTTCCATCTTGCCTCATCTTCCTTATTTTTTTTATATAAAGGCTGATAATTATATTCTGATAGTTTTGCCAAATCTTTTGGCATAATGATGCCCAAATATTTGAAAGACTGTGTGTGCCATGCCCAGGGGTATTGACTTTCAATTTCTCTTGGTGGGCTCTAGTAATATGAAAGTAATTGGGTTTTATCTATGTTGATCTTGTATCCTGATAATTGACCATATTATTCAAAGGATTGCATCAATTTAGGTAAAGAGTATATTGGTTGCCCTAGATAGATCAAAATGTCATCCACATAACAAGCCAATTTATGCTCTGTCCCTTTAATAGTAATTCCCCTGATAACACATTTTGTCTGATGTGTTGAGCTAATGGTTCCAGATATAACGCAAAGAGTAGTGGTGACCATGCACAACCCTGTCTCGTGCCCCTTTCTAGGGTAAGACTATTTGATAAATATCCATTGATTTTAATCCTAGTGTCATATGTCACTATATGTCATATAGTGTCTGTACAGTTTTAATAATTGTGTCTTGGAAACCAAATCTATGTAAAACTCTGTAAAGAAAATTCCACTTAACCAGATCAAATGCTTCTTCAGCATCCACGCTTATCACTATTGCTTCAATTTTATTTTTTTGTATATGATCCATAATGTAAAATGTCCCCTGTATATTGTCTTGAGTCTGGCGTTGTCGTATATAACCTGTCTGATCATTACGTATCAGTATGGGTAGAAACTCCTCTAATCGTTTGGCCATGATGGAGGTAAATAATCTATAATCTACATTAATAACAGATATTGGTCTAAATGACCCGCATTCCATTTTATCCTTGCCTTCTTTCGGTATAGCTGAGATTATTGCTTCCTTCCAACTGGGTGGCATTTGTGCCTTTTTTTTAGAGCCCAGTTCAGTGTGGGGAGTAAAACAGGAATTAACTCATTTTAAAATTCTTTGTACCACTCTACCATATACCCATCTGATCCTGGTGACTTGCTTAATTTAAGCCTACTAATTGCAGCTTTTAATTCAACTTCAGTACAACTCTTAACGACCTGCAGGTGATTGCTATATCTTTATACCACTCACAGAGTTTATAAATCGGAGAACTACCTTCCATGGATCAGAACTGAGGAAACCTTTTGGATGAGAGGTGAAATGGCCTCTGGACAACACAGCAAGTCCAGTTGCCTTGATTTGCTACTGCTTGACCTGGATGACTGAGAATCTTCATAGAGAATGAGAAGAAACTTGATGGTGGAGTTTAGGATGATGAAAAACATAGATAGTGGACGGTGAGTGCCATTGTGGCAATGTTTAATATGAGACGATATAATTTAACATGAATGAAGGAAAGTACAGGGGGAAATGTCAGAGACAGGTTTTCTACACAGTTGAGTGGTTATTGCATAGAATGCCCTGCTGGGTTTGGTGGTAGAGGCAGTTACATTAGGGATATTTAAGCTAATCTTATGGAAAAAAGGAAAATGGAGGACTATACGGGAGGGAAGAATTAAATAGATCTTGGAGTAGGTGAAAAGGTCGGCACAACATCACTGGTCAAAGGGCCTGTACTGTGCTGTACTATTCTGTATTCTTTGGAGACATAGCACATCTTCCCAACTCTCAATGAAATGGAGCCACTGCTGTGCTTTCTTCACGACTGCATCAGTGTTTTAGGCACAAGATAGATCCTCAGAGATATCAATGTGTAGGAACTGGAAGCCGCTCATCCTTTCCACAGCTGACTCCTCAATGAGAACTGGTGTGTCTCATCCCAACTTCCCCTTCTTGAAACCCACAATCAATTCCCTGGTCTTGCTGATGTTGAGTATGAAGTGGCCGTTGTGACACCAGTCAGGGGCCAATCTATCTCATTTGTATAAGCCTTCAGAAATTATATTTCCTTCAGAAATTCTGCCAACAACAGCTTACTGACTGAGGAATCACTTGTACATTCCTACTCTCTTTGTTATGTCATTTAAAGCCAAGCACTAATGTTCCAACATTGTTTTCATTTTGATTGTTCATTTGATAGCAGTTGCCATATGATTAATATGTTAACAGCTTTAGTCATAAATACATAATTAATTTTAAAAAACAAGTATTTATTTCTAATGTTCACAGCAATAGAAATCTACCCTGAATCAAATTGATTTTCAAAGGCAGAACATAATTCAAGAATGGAACCACATTTTCCAGAAGAAAAGCTAAATGGATTACTTTACTTGGCATTGTCTTCCTGGCAACACTTACCTACACTGAGTGCAATGAATGTGAAATCAATATCTCACTCTGATGAGGAAGAAAGAAACATTTGTCCTCCTGAGCCAGCTCTGCCATTCAATGAAGTTATAGTTGGCCCAACTTTCCTCAACACTACCTTCCTGTCCTATCACAAAATCTCTTAATCCCCTTACTGATTAAAATTCTTTCTGTCCCAACCCAACTTTCTTGGTGAAGGAATTCCGAATTTCCTCCAACATACTGCACTATTTGAAAATAGACAATTTCTAACCACCCTTTGATTCAATCTGATGATCTTACCTTCTTTAAGAAGGCAACCAACATCCCAGTACCTAAGAAAATACAAACAAAAAAAATATCTTAATGACTATTGCCTGATGACTCCACTATCCAGAGTCAGGAAGTGCTGTGAGAGGCGAGTTATACTGAACATTAACTCCAGCCTCCCAAACAATCTTGATGCTGCAATTCACTACTTCTGAAAAGGGTCTTCAGCAAATGCCATCTCCTGGAGCATTTGGGAAGTAAATACAACTATGTTTGACGATTACTTATTGCTTACAGCTCCATCTTCAATGCTATAAATCCAAGCAAACTCATCTCCAAACTCCTCGATCTGGGATCAATACATTGCTTTGCATCTGGATCCTTGACTTCCTGACCAACAAACTGGAACCAGTAGGGTAGGCTCAACACCTTCATCATGATTATTCTCATTTCACAAGGCTGTGTCCTCAGCCCCCTACTTGCACAGGATCCTCAGGTCCCCGTACACTCAAACTCTGTGGCCAGGTTCTGCTCTACCTCCACCATGGTGGCCCCTATCTCAAATGATGATGAACTGGGATACAGGAAGGAGACTGAGAGCTTAGTAACATGCTGTCATGACAACAATCTTTTCCTCAATCCAGCAGAACAAAAGAGCTGGTCATTGACATCAGGAAGGAGGGTTTTGATCAGCTGTTATCTTCATCAACAATGCTGAGGTTGAGAAGGTTCAGACCTGCAAGTTCCTAGGAGTGAACATCACCTGTTCTGGACCAACAGCTATCCACCATGACCAAAAAGCTCATGAATACCTCTACTTCCTCAGGAGGTGACAGAAATTTGGTAGGTACGCTTTGAACCTTGCCTATTTTTATTGATGCAGCGTAGAAAGCATTCTGTCTTGATGCGTTATGGCAGCTGCACTGCTCATGGCCACAAGGAACTACAGAAAGTTGTGGAGACAGCTCAGCTCATCCAGACAGGATAGTTGAATGCTCCTCTTGTGGGATGTCAGAAGGCAGAGAGACTACGAGAGCCCACATGCAGATTCTAACAATCCACGTTAAAGAGTTGGAGATGGAACACTAGACCATTTGGGAGGCTGAAGGGTCCCAGGAATAGTACACAGTGATCAGGGAAGGGATTTTTGTGAGTCTGCTCATACATGGGTCACTGAGCATGCTCAATCAGGCTCGTGAGGCACAATCTTCCCTTCACAAAGCCATGCTGACTATTCATGAGTAGACTGTACTTCTCCAAATGCTCGTAGATCCTATCCTTAAGAATCCTTTCCAGTAGTTTGCATACCACCGACGTAAGACTCAGCGGTCTATAGTTCCCAGGTTTCTCTCTATTACCTTTTTTAAACAAGGGAACTACATTTGCCATTCTCCAGTCCTCCGGCATTTCCCCTGCAGCCAAAGAGGATTCAAAGATCATAGCTAATGCTCCTGCAATCTCTTCTCTCAATTCCTACAACAACCTGGGGTGTATCATATCCGGCCCTGGGGATTTATCAATCTTAATGTTTTTAAGAAGATCTAACACTTCTTCTTCCTTAATCTCCACATTATCCAGCACATAGGCCCGCTCTACTTCGACCTCATCCTGATCAAGATCCTTTTCACTTGTGAATACTGAAGCCAAGTATTCATTTAGGACCTCCCCAAACTCCTCTGCTTCCAGGCACATGTTGCCCTCTTTATCCTTTAGCAGTCCCACCTTCGTTCTCGTCATCCTCCTATTCTTCATATACGCATAGAACGCCTTGGGGTTCTCCCTAATCCTACATGCCAAGGCCTTCGCATGCCCCCTTCGAGCTCTCATAAGTTCTTTCTTTAGCTCCTTTCTGACTACCCTATATTTCTCATAAGCCACTCCTACTTCCTGCTTCTTATATCTAACATATGCTTCCTTTTTCCTCATGATGAGTTGCCTCACATGTTTCATCAGCCACGGTTCTCTTTTCCTACCATTTTTTCCTTGCCTCAGTGGGACAAACCTATCTTGATCCCAGCTCAAGTTGTCCCTTTGATGTGTTACAATCAATGCAATTGGACGCTCATTAAAAATATAAGAAAATTGTCTGTATTATCTAAACTCCCTGCCTGATTATTGGTTGGATTTCTTTTGTTTCTCCAGTAACTGCAGTCTTAAATAAAGAAGGTGCTTCCATTCCAGTGATGTGTGTGGTGAAACCGAATTCACAAGGAGTTTCTCAGAGCTGAAGGAACTTTCGATAGTTCTCCTTTCACATGCTCACCATACATGGATGCAGCGTGGAGTTATGTTACCAAAGCAGCAATCCAGAGTGATGGACCTGAGTTCAGCACTGTAGCTGTGGAATTTAATTTCACCTAATATTAAGGAATTTTAGGGGTTGAATAGAAACTAGTCTTCACAATGATGGCTCTGATCTCTAATGTCTTCTGGAGAAAAAATGTCAGTCATACTGACCTGCCCTACGTGTGAATTCAGACTCAGATCCATTCCACACTGTTTAGCTGACTCATAAATGTTCTCTGTTGTGGCCTAACAAGTGGTGCAATTACTATTACTCTTGTCAAAACTCTCTCAAGGCCGGTTAGGAATGGGCAATAAAGCTGTCCTCGCCATAAACACCTTTATCCTAAAAACAACCCATTCAATAACTAAAAATAATCTAACACATTTTAGAAAGTTACTGCCTAGAGTCCATTTTGTAACTGCCCAGTTAGGTGTCATGATGTTGGCAGTGTGTTCCTTTCAGTAGTCGTGCTTAAATCAACCAAGTAGGGTGACAGACTTGTAGTTGCACTGTGACTGTTCAACAATGATCATCGTTTCACCTGAAAGCTCCAACATGCATTGCCATTGGGTTTGTGTAAATAGTGAAATCTATTGTTGCTCTTCCTGTGATTTGGTACGTGCCTCAAGATGGGGAAAAGCAGGTTCATCAATATGAACAGCACATGGAAGTAACTGGTTTAATGGAAAAGTATTCCACCAGGGAGTGATTATTTCCTTTACCTTCTGCAATGAATAATTTTTGCAATAAAACAAAAACAAGCTATTTGAAGCCACTTTTTGGCCAGGAACATTGGTTCAATAAACTATTCATGAATTATAATTTGTTGATCGAGTGCACTATTCTGCACATTTCATTTAGATCTCCTATTTATTATTCCACATAGCTGAGCATTGTCAAGTGAGGTTTATTGGCATTTAACTACATACATGTATACAACATATAAAACCATGTAATGTATAGAGAAATGAGACAACTTTTCTTCAAACCGGGGTGTAAATCTCATAATGCACACAGCACAATAACTAATGAAGGTAAGGATAAAATCTACAAATGAATCACACATAACCAACAAACTGAAGTGCATTAATATAAAATATTGTAATGTATAGAACTGCTTAACCAGTGAATATGAAGTGTCCAGGTGTTCAGAACCTAATGGCATGAAGAATGAAACTGTTTCTCATCTTGATCATTCTTCTTTTTATGCATCGTAGTTTCCTACCTGATGGTAGAAAGTCAAAGAGGACACTGGGTGGATGGGTGCAAGCCTTAATAATACTAAGGGATTCACGAATGTCGTGCTCCTGATAAATGACACAATTGATGATAGGGAGACCCCTATGACCCTCTCAGCAGTTCTCACAGCCCTTTGTAGGGATTTCTGCTCCAATGCTCAACAGCTCCTATTCCAGATGGAGATGTAACTTGTCAGGAAGCTCTCAATGGTGCTCCTGTAAAATGTAGTTCGGATTGGGAGCCTTACTTGTCCCAATCTTCTTAGGAATTACAGGCGTTGCTCTGCCTTCTTGTTCAGGGAGGTGATATTAAGGGACCAGGTGAGGTCTTCCATAATGTGAACTCCCTGGAACTTGGTGCATCTAACTCTCTCTACAAAGGAGCAATGTATCTGCAGAGGGCAATGGTTCATCTGCACCTTCCAGAAGTCCACAATCATTTCCTTTGTATTCTCCACATTCAGGTTTAGATTGTTCTTCTCACACCAATCCATCAGCCGCTCCACTTCCTCCCCATACTCTGTCTTGACATCGTTCTTGATAAGGCCAACCACTGTTGTGTGTTCAAATTCAGCAATTGGCTCTTTGAGTTTAATCCATCAGTTTTAGGACCATTTCCATGAGCTCACTCCCTTTCTCAATCCTCCTATCAGGATGAACATTCACAGGCCTTCCCTGTGGGTGCTACACTCTACCTGTATTATGAATCTGGTACGCAGAACAATAGAGGAAATAAACCTGTATTACAATAAATATAAGTAGTGCAAAAATAAAAATATAAAAAGTGATGAGATGGTCTTCCCGGGTTCAATGCCCATTCAGAAATCAGATGGCAGAGGGGATGAAGCTGTTTCTGAATTGTTGAGTGTGTGCCTTCAGGCTCCTGTACCTCCTTCCTGATGGTCGCAATGAGAACAGGGCATGTCCTGGGTGATGGATGCCCCCTTATCAGGCACAGCTCCTTGAGATGGAGGCTAATACCCATGCTGGAGCTGACTAATTATACAACTCTCTGCAGGTGATTGCGATCCTGTGCAGTCCCATGCAGCCAGTTAGACTGCTCTCCATGGTATATCTCCACGGTTTATGATTTTAGTGTCTGTGTAGCCAATAACAAACGTTGAGAAACAGCAGTCAATCCCCAGTTTAACTTCATCAGCTGTAATCTTGCCCAATGCAATCAAACTGAAGGCACAAGAACCAATGTAAACCTTAAATATTTATGAAGTCATCACCATAAAATATCCTGAAATTTTACTTACTTTGGTTTGGTACTTGAGTTCAAGTTCAAGTTCAGTTTGTGGTGACTCGACCATATACCTGCATACTATCAAACAAAACAACATTCCTCTGGATGAACGTGCACAACACAGCAAATATAACTTACACACACAACACATAAAGTAACACTACGACAAATCAATTAACAAATAATAAGTTGCATATCCGATACAAATTTAACAAAACAGTATAATGCAACTGGCACTTCATATGCGATGAGACTTGGTTGGTAACAGGGAGTTCAGTAGTTTTATGGTCTGGGGGAAGAAGCTGTTTCCCATCCTAACAGTTCTTGTCCTAATGCTACGGTATCACCTGGCTGATGGTGGTGGTCAGAGAGATTGTTAGACGAACAGGAGGGATCATTGACAAGGCTAAGGGCCCTGCATATGCAGTGCTCCTGATAAATATTTCAGACGGGTGATTGAGAGACCCCGATGATCCTCTCAGCAGTCCTCACAGTCTCCACGGAGGAGCTGTGTATGTACAGGAGTGGACTGATTGGAGTGAAAAGTGAACTGGAAAGGATGCAATGTAGCAGAAAGATGGGGTTTAATATGATCCATACCCAGCAAGTCAAAGCACTTCATTATTGTTGACGTCAGTGCCACTGGATGGTCAGTGCTGAGGCAGGTTACTGTCGTATTCTTGGGCACCGGGATGATGGTGGTCATCTTAAAGCCTGTGGGGACAGTGAACTGCTCCAGAGAGATATTGAAGATGTTTGTTAGAATCTCATGTGCCTTATGTCTCTGGTGTCACAGAAATGGCAGTGAATTCTCTGAGAATAATCCCATTTTGTCTTCCTGATGACACAGGAAAGCACAGCTCTTGCTCACCGGAGAGTTGTCTTATTCTCTGACCTGAAGGCAGTATCATGATTTCTCAACCCTGCCTGGGTCACTGGCTTCAGATTTGCACTCACATAGATCCCTTTATTAACAGGGACGTCTTCAGTGCACTTCTCTATAGAGCCAGCCACAGATCTTGCATATACATTGACGTTAATGTCATGTTTATAGATAGCCACTCCCTGAGCATATTCCAGTCTGTGGTAACCTGTCTCAATGACTATCGTCCAGTAGCAATTACGTCCACAGTGATGACGCTTTTTGAGAGGTTGCTGATGAAATGTGTCAACTCCTGCCTGAGAAGCAACTTGGATCCACTCCAATTTACCGACCAGCACAAGTCCACAGCAGATGCCATTTCATTGGCTCTTCACTCAACCCTGGAACATCTGGACAGCAAAGGCACACACATCAGGATGCTCCTTATTGACTACAGCTCGGTATTCAATGCTCTCATCCCCTCAAAACTAATCAATAAGTTTCAAGATCTTTGCCTTAATACCTTCCTGTGCAATTGGATCCTCGTTTTCCTCACTTACAAAACCCAGTCAGTTCAGATTGGTAACAATATCTCCTCCATAATCTCCATATGCACAAGTGCACCACAAAGCTGTGTGCTTTGCTCCCTGCTCTACTCACTTTACACTGATGACTATGGCTATGCACAACTCCAGTGCCATGTTTATCTTTGCTGATGACACCACTGTCATAGGCAAATCAAAGATGGTGACGTATCAGCATATAGAAGGGGGTATTAAAATCTGACTGAGTGGTGCCACAACAACAACCTCTTACTCAATGTCACCAAGACCAAGGAGATGATTATTGACTTCAGGAGAAGGAAACCAGAGGTCCATAAGCCAGTCCTAATTGGGGGATCAGAGGTGGAGAGGGTCAGCAACTTTAAATTCCTTAGTGCTATTTCATTTCAGTGGATCCGTCCTGGGCCCAGTGAGTAAGTGTAATTATGAAGAAAGCATGGCAGTGCCTCGACTTCCTTAGGAGATTGCAAAGTCTCGGCATGACAACTAAAACTTTGACAAACTTCTCTAGATGTGTGATACTAGCTGCGTCACAGCCTGATATGTAACACCTTGTCTGTAATGGAAAATCCTACAAAAAGTAGTGGATATGACTGAGTCCATCATGGGTAAAGCCCTCCTGACCACTGAGCACATCTGCACGGAGCATTGTTACAGGAAAGCAGCATCCATCATCAGGGACTCCCACCACCCAGGTCATGCTCTCTTCTCATTGCTGCCATCAGGAGGAAGGTACAGGAGCCTCAGGACTCACACCTCCAGGTCAGGAACATTTATTACCCCTCAAGCATCAGGCTCTTGAGCTGAAGAGGATAACTTCATTCATCTTCACTTGTCCCCACATGAAAATAAATCTCAGCGTTGTAAAAGGTGACATAATTGTAGTTCGATATTAAATTTTGAACTTCGAACCTTCAAAACATTCTGTATCAAACCCCATTTAACTAGGTTTCTCTGGAAACAACTCGTTAGCCCCTCACTAACAGCATCTGGATGCCACGGTGAAAACTCCACCTTTCCCTGGCTTCTTGCGTCTAGGATGTTTACAACTTTGATCCCACTGAATCCGTGAGGTTGGGATGTCTTGCCCACCCAAACTGCGGTTTGTGTGAATGCTGTGTGATCTACTGTTCCCAGCTAGAAATAACAGATCGTACACTGCATACAATTTATAAAAAAGTATACTTAAGATAGTTAATTAAAGCAAACAGCTATTAAATGAAAGAAACAAATAAACAAAAGGATCCCATTACTTTTAAACAATCTTAAGTTCACTTAAGTTGGAGTTCATCTTGAAATTCTCACTCACGCACTAGACCCTTCATCTGCGTGAAAACACACACCAGATTTCAAAGGTCCCTTAAAATTCACCTCAAACAAACGGGTCTCCCACGGGAGTATTGACTCCAGCTTCTTGAAGCCATTCACCTGCACAAAGCACCTTGTACAACAGGGACGGGTGCCTCAGACATCTTCCCTCCTGTCCTCTCCTAGCTCCTGCCAACAAAGACCTTCAGCCGAGCATTCTCTAGAACCTTCTCCCAATTCCACTACCCTGATTGGCTCACAGCACATTCCTAAGTTGAATAGCAAGCCTCTTATCTGAGCTTAAACCCAAACAAGCTGAAAGCAGAACAGACTGCTCTTACAGAACTGCTAAAATGAAATAACTATAGCATAGCAGTAAAAATCTTAACCAGGACATTACATGTAACATTGAGATTGTCCTCTGTCCAAGTCTTTATCTCCAAACTGGTTTGACAGATTTAATCAGTGGTTGGTGTGCAGGAATTAGCACCACGGGTAAGTCTTCAGAGAATCCAATGGGAAGCAGCTTCCTGTGCACCAGGGATGTTGGTATAAACCAGGTCTAATGTGTTCCAACCTTTGGTGCAAAGTCAGCATATGTCCTATGGGGGTGTGCCTTATTCTGATGGTCGAAATTCACTCCATTGTGATTAGTTCGTTTCGAGTTGCAGCTGCTCTTCCCTTTGGATAACCGCCTGGTGTCCAGTTTCAAATATCCTCAGTATAAAAAATTGCATGTGTAATATCCAACAGTGTGTTGTTATCATAAGAAAGATGTAAAGGGAGAACAATGACACCATTTGCTAGAGCTGGAGAAGCCTCTGTGACTGGATGGGTCACCATCTTGAAGTGTGAGAAAGACAAACTAATCCATTAGTAATTCTTGGCAAATCACCTGACCACAGAAACATATATGAAATTCATATTGTAGCTGATTTAAGTACAATTCTAATGTAAGAACTCTTCATTGAAATATGATTTTTCCTTATCAGTTTGTTTCAATTCTGATACAGAAGTCTGCAAAATTATGTTTTGAAAACTAAATAATGATTGTTTCTAGGTTTTCTGTCTGTGGGAACTCTTTAAAATGAGTAGCTGTTGATCACCATGAAACCTTTGAACTGCAGGACAATAGCCTCAAGGCAGAAATCCTTGCTGCAGAGATCACAGAATCTTTGTTTGGAACCTTCTTTAAGACTAAAAGGAAAGTCCTTCACTGTAACTCTGGCTGTTAACTCTGGGTTATTATTCTTTAATGTGACCCTCTTCTAATATATAAATTGCTAGCTGATTTGTCATATACCATTTTTCTATTTTCACTTGAATCCTTTGGCATGTGTAAACTTGCAGTTGGATCCCCTTTTCTGTGCTTGATCCAATGACTTTCAAACTTTTTAAATTCCTGGTGAAATTTTGTAAGTGGTAATGAGCAACCATTTCTCTCACAACTTCCACTGAATTTCTGTTATAAATATTGTGTTGGAATTCTTTTTCAAGTCTTTTTGATGCCTGTTAAGTAAAAAAAATTATTAATTGATGTGGATGATTTAGTTCATTCAGGTTTGTTTTATTTGCATATTTAAATCCAATCGTCAAAATCTCTTGCAAAAGTGAACACCAATATATACTTATGGAATAGGTAGCAGAACAAATAATCTCACTGTTCTTACTAACAAGTTTGTGCATATTGAATATATGACACCATTTCCTTTCTATAATTGCCAGTCACAGTGCAGTAAACTTCCCAATTTTTGTTTGACGGTGATGTTGCCTGTCATGTAGAACATCTACCAGTAGGTGGCTGCCTAATGTAGTAGCAGCTCTTCAGATTATTTAACCCATTTTTGCTCAATTTCTTGTGATATTTTAGAGAACAATTTGGCCAGTTATATTTTTCCTTACAAGAAGGAATTGGAGGCAATATCCTTCTTGTAGTACACCTGATCTTTGTGGCAAAGATATTCCCTACAGTTAATAAATTAGAGCTTTCAGAATTATAACCCAGTGATGATGAAGGAAAGATGATATATTTTTTACAACTGCAAGCTATGAATTAAAGGTAAACATCAAGCTGAAAAATGCTGTGATGTTCCCAAGCACCAGCTGCCCCTGTTGCAAGTATAATAAAAGTGTCAGGTACAGGACTATAATTTATAGGTGGCAGGGCAAGTTGGGAAGACTTCTCATAACAAAGTGTACAGTATGCTTGAGATTAATATTAGACTAATGGAATGCAGAAGTAAGGAATCATGCTGAATTTTATAAAAACTACAGATGGAATTATTTGTATGATTATGTTCTTTATAGCATCACAATTTAGGAATGATAGCAAAGCTTTGGCAATACTGATTTGGCATGGCATCTAAACTTTTGACAGATTTCCTATAGGTGTGTGGTGGAGAGTATATTAACTGGCTGCAGCACAGTCTGGTATGAAAACACCAATGCCCTGGAAAGGAAAATCCTATAAAAAGTAGTGGACACAGCCCCGTCCATCATGGGTAAAGCCCTCCCCATCATTGACCACATACAGTATACATGGAGCGTTGACACAGGAAAGCAGCATCCACCATCAGAGACCCCCACCACCCAGGTCATGCTGTTTGCTTGCTGTTGCCATCAGGAAGAAGGTACAGGAGCCTCAGGACTCACACCACCAGGTTCAGGAACAGTTATTATTCACCCTCAACCATCAGGTTCTTGAACCAGAGGGGATAATTACACTCAACTTCACTTGCCCCATCACTGAACTGTTACCACAACCTATGGACTCACTTTCAAGGACTTTTCATCTCCTGCACTCAATATTTATTGCTTGCTTGCTTATTTATTTATATATATATATTGGCGTGTTTATTTATTTATTCATTCATTCTTTGTGTATCTACACAGTTTGTTGTTGTTTGATCACTAGTTAAAGACATAAGTTGGTGTGGTCTTTCATCAATTTTATTATGGTTATTATTCTATTATGGATTCATGGAGTATCTCTACCAGAAAATCAATCTCAGGGTCGGATATGGTGACAGAGATATACTTTGATAGTAAATTTACTTTGGAAATAAAACTTTGAATACTGTTGAAGAAGTTAATTGAAGTGATACCAGAGAGAGACTAAAGAAACTGATCAAGGAGATGATTAAGTGGAAGTTCGATGCAGGTATTAAAAAACAAGTAATGGTGACAGAAGGATCAGTAACCAAAGAATACTAATTGACAGTGGATGGTAAAAGGCTCAAAGGATTGAAAATGTGATGATCACTGATTGCATAGTCACCTTTGAATGATCATTTTCTATACAGCTGAAGGGAAATGTTAATCGGTGTATGGAGAAAGTGCAGACTGGGACTAATGGTATTTCCCTGATAAAGTGAAATCACTGTGGTGCAGTTGATAGTGCTGCCACCTAACAGATCCAGCAAACTGTGTTCAATCATGGTGTCTCAGCTGTCTGTGTGGAGTTTGCATGGTCACCCTGTGATCGTGTGTTTCTCTGGATGCTCCAATATCCTTCTACATCCCACTAATGTACAGGTTGGCAGGGTATTTGGTCACTTAATTGCTCCTAGTGTTCAAGTTAATGGTAGAAATGGGAGAATTGATGGGAAAATGGATGGGGGGTGGGGAGGGAATTAAGCAGGATTAGTGAAGGATTTTTGTACATGGGTGCTGATGGCTGGCATGAACTCAGTGGGCAGAAGGGCCTGCATCCGTGTTGTATGAAGCAATGATTCTTTGAATTGTCAAGGAAACAATGAAGTGAACATATGTCTTCTGTGAACTGTCAGGATATGAGGCAAAGACGAGGTTCCTGCCAGTTCATCCTCCAAACATCACTACCATGGGAGGGCAGAATTGAAAAAAATACAAAGCAATGTTTAGAACTTATCAAGACAGGAAAAAAACTGTTGGAAACCAGTCACATTTGGAATAAAATTGCCAGGTTCAGAACCCAGACGTCCAGGATCCAAAAGGTCAAAAATCCAGGAACAAGAGTTTGAATCCCACCACAGAAAGTAAAATAATTAAATTCAAATAATTAGATAAATGTGGAATTAAAGATAGACTCTGATTGTTTAGAAATATACATGTTTCACCAATGTCCATCAGGAAAGGAAATCAGTCACCCTTACCTGGACTGGTCCTTAACGTGACTCCAAACCCACCAATGAGACTGATTCCACCTCCTCAGTTTAAGGACAATTAGAAATGGACAAGACTGCCAGCATTAGTAGCTACGCCTACAGCAAATGAACCAACAAATTAAAACAAAGGATTACAGATACGCCATTGAAATTAACATACAACAGCTATGGGCAAATGCATGATTGCGGCATAGGACTGTGGAATTGGCCTTTAATTAATCTTGAGAACATATATTTAGTACCTGAACCAGCATGATGTCATTTTCTGGAGTTTTTGAGTTAAACTCTGGGTGAGGAATCATCTTCCTTATTACCATTGTCTTCCACCCTCTTTGTCTCCCAGAAAGCGAATCTACTCCAAGGACCACTCTAGATTGTTTTATTTGACAAAGCCTAGGTTAACAAATTTCACGACACATGCTGGTGATAATAAACCTGATTCTGATTCTGATTGGAGAGGTGACGGAGATATTCAGGATTTCAGAAAGCACTTGAAAAACAATGGTCTTGGGACATTGTCCCTTTGTTTATCATGTTATCTATGAGCACGAAATACCAATTTTGCAAAATCATAAAGCAAACGAACTTCCCTCTTACTTTCTTTTAATTTCACTCATTTCCTTCAGTTCTTTGTTCTCATTAGACCTTCATTCTCTAGTATTTCTGGTAGATTTTAGTATCATCATTCCTGAAGACAGATTCAAAGTGATTGTTCAGTTTCTCTGCCATTTATGTATTTTCCATAATAAATTGTCCTGCCTCCTGTCTATAAAGGACAAATATTAACCCAAGTAGCATTTTGCATTTTAACTTAATCTACCAAAGTTCCTACAGAATATGAATACTATAAACTCTTCTCAGGCTTCAAGCCGTGCACAGGTATTGATTATAGCAAATGTTTCGATGAGAAACTCTTCCATCATCTTCAGGGACAATGCCTGGATATGTCTATTCGGGTGGTATTTATATCCCTGTATTCTGTTCCTCCTGATTGGTTAGTCTGCATCCAATCAGGTCACCACTCTCCTACCTTGATTACGATCAAATTCCAGTTCTTACTTAGAGCAAGACCTTTGTCTTTGTTAAAATTCATTTCCTCTAGTTTTACTTCAATGCAGAAAACCATTGGTACGATACAGTAGTTTTGTGCTATCAAAGTCAATCTGCTGACCATTGCGAATGCAATGTTCTGCTACCACCAATTTCTCCAAGTAACCCAAATGGATACACCTCCTGTGCTCCATGATGGGGGTTTCCACCGTGTGCTCAATCTGGCCGATATACACTGGCGGTAGCGACGGGTTCCTCCTCGTTGTTCGGTTTCCTGGTTTTACTGTCAGCCCTGTTAAGGCCCCGATTGATTACTTTCAGCTTGTAGCCTTTCTGCATGAACGTCATGCATAATCGTCTTATTTCCTCGGGGAGACACTCAGGGTTGGAATTGGCTTTTGTACGATTAAGCAAAGTAGAAAGAACCACTCTACATTGGGAGGCGAGATGATGGGTATTACTATTAAGGTATAAGTCAGTGTTAGTGGGTTCCCGGTAGACACCATGTATGAGACTGCCGTCCAGTTTCCGTCACCTTAGAATGTCCAGGAACAGGAGGAAACCATTCTTCTCCATCTCCATCATAAATTGTATGTTTGGATGTTTACTGTTCAGATGTCCAGATGTTCAGAAGTCTGTTGTATGGACCCTTTGACAAATTTAGGGATATCTGTGCATTACGGATGTAGAATCAAAAAGGATACAAATACAGTACTCAGAGTGTTATATCTCAATGCACAGAATATAAGAAATAAGGCAGATGATCTTGTTGCACTATTACAGATTGTCAGGTATGATGTTGTGGCCATCACTGAATTGTGGCTAAAAGGATGATTGTAGTTGGGTGATGAATGTCCAAGGTTATACGTTGTGTTGGAGGGATTGGAAAGTAGGCAGAGGGGGTGGAAAAACAAAGTAAAAACAAAGGAGAAGGCATACAACAAAGCAAAAATTAACAGGAATACAGGATTGGGGAGATTTTAAAAACCTACAAAGAGCAACGAAAAGATTCATTAGAAGGGAAAAGATGGGATATGAAAGCAAGCTAGCAAACAATATCAAAGTGGACAGTAACAATTTTTCATGTAGGCAAAAAAGAAATTAAAGATGAGAGTGGATATAGGACCACTAGAAAGTGAGGCTGGTGAAATAGTATTGATGGATGAAGATGTGGCACGTGAACTATGTGAGTATTTTGCATCAGTTTTTACTGAGTGAAGACACTAGCAGTGTGCCAGATGTTGAAGGGTGTCAGGGAAGAGAAGTGAGTGCATTTACTGTTACAAGGGAGAAGGTGCTCAAAAAGCTGAAATAGCTAAGGGTACATCAGACATCCGGACACCAGATGAACTGCACCCTCGAGTTCTGAAAGAGGTAGTGTTAGAGATTGGGGAGGCATCCGTAATGATCCTTCAAAAATTATCGGGCTCGGGCATGTTTCTGGAGGACAGGCACATTGCAAATGTAAAACCACTCTTTAAGAAAGGAGGAAGGCAGCAGAAAGGAAATTATAGTCAAGTTAGCCTGATCTCAGTGGCTGGGAAGGTGTTGGTGTCAATTGTTAAGGATGAGGTTATGAAGTACTTGGTGACACAGGACAAGATAGGACAAAGTCAGCCTGGTTTCCTTAGGGAAAATTTTGCCCGATAAACCTGTTGGAATTCTTTGAGGAAATTACAAGTAGGATAGATGAAGGGGATGTAGTGGATGTTGTATATTTGGACTTTCAGACGGCCTTTGACAAGGTGCCACTCATGAGACTGCTTACCAAGTTAAGACCCATGGTATTACAGGAAAGTTACTGGTATGGTTGAGCATTGGCTGATCGGTAGGATACAATGAGTATGAAGAAAAGGATCCTTTTCTGGGGGTTGGCTGCCAGTGACTAGTGGCGTTCCACAGGGGTCGGTGTTGGGACCTTGTCTTTCTATACGATATATCAATGATGTTAGAGGCTTTGTTGCCAAGCTGGCAAATGATATGAAGTTTGGAGCAAACACGAGGAAATCTGCAGATGCTGGAAATTCAAACAACACATACAAAATGCAGGTGGAACACAGCAGGCCAAGCAGCATCTATAGGGAGAAGCACTGTCGACGTTTCGGGCCGTGACCCTTTGTCAGGACTGCTGTCTGGCCTGCTGTTTTCCACCAGCATTTTGTATATGAAGATTGGAAATGGGTTAGGTAGTGTTGAGGAAACAGGTAAACTGCAGGAGGACTCAGAAAGGTTAGGAGAATGGGCAAAAAATTGGCAAATGAAATACTATATTGGAAAATGCATGGTCATGTGCTTTGGTAGTAGAAATAAATCTGCAAACCATTTTCTAAATAGGTAGAAAATCCAAAAATCTGAGATTGAAAGGGATTTGCGAGTCCTTGTGCGGAACACCCTCAAAATTATCCCCACCCTCAAAATTATCCCCCCCCCACCTGACATTATCCAAAGTAATATACCTGCTGTTGAGTGGGGTGGCCACAGGGGTACTCTGCACTGGCTGTTTAACCCCTTTTCCCTTTCTGAATGTCACCCAGTTTCCTGTGTCATGCAACTTGGGTGCAATGAACTCTCTATATGTCTTATCTATCACCCCTTCAGCCTCCCGAATAATCTGGAGATCATTCAGTGCCATCTCCAACTCCTTAACATGGATTATCAGAAGCTGCAGGAGGATGCACTTCTCACAGTTGTAGTGGTCAGGGAGACTGGTGGGCTCCCTGCCTTCTTGTATCCCACAAGAGGAGCATTCAACTATCCTGTCTGGATGAGCTGAGCTGTCTCCACAACTTCCTGCAGTTCCTTGTGATCATAATGCATCAAGACAGGATGCTTCTATGCTGCATCAATAAAAATAGGCAAGTCTCAAATGGTACCTACCAAATTTCTCGTGCCTCCTGAGGAAGTAGAGATATTTATGAGCCATGGTGTATATCTGTTGGCCTAGGATAGGTGATGTTTACT
This sequence comes from Hemitrygon akajei, assembly GCF_048418815.1. NCBI lineage: Eukaryota > Metazoa > Chordata > Chondrichthyes > Myliobatiformes > Dasyatidae > Hemitrygon > Hemitrygon akajei. The sequence goes on from NC_133136.1 coordinate 38,447,661, forward strand.
CTGAGCAACTTGAAGGTCTCAACCTTCTCAACCTCAGCGACTGTTTCAAGCCAGCTTTAATCATACCAGTGCCCAGGAAGAGGGTGTCAACCTGTCTGAATGACTATTGCCCAGTGACACTTATATCCACAGTGTTGAAGTGTTTTGGGAGGTTGGTGTTGAAGCATATCCACTCCTGTCTGAATGGTGACTTGGATCTGCTCCAATTCACCTACTGAAGCAACAGGTCTACAGCAGATGTTATCTCGCTGGCTCTTCACACAACCCTGCAACATCTGGACAGCAAAGATGCATACATCAGGATGCTCTTTATCGATTACAGCTTGGCATTTAACACTATCATCCCTTCAAAACTAATCAGCAAACTCCAAGACCTGGGTCTCAATACTCCTTTTGTACAATTGGATCCTGGATTTCCTCACTTGTAGACACCAGTCAGTTCGGATTGGCAAAAGCATCTCCTCCACAATCTCCATCAGCACAGGAGCACCGCAGTGTTGTGTACTTAGCCCCCTGCTCTACTCACTTTACACCTGTGACTGTGTGGCTAAGTACAGCTCCAATACCACATACAAGTTTGCTGATGACACCACTGCTGTGGGCCGTATCAAAGGGGTGATGATTCAGCATACAGGAGTGAGTTTGAAAACTTGTCTGAGTGGTGTAATAACAACAGCCTCTCACTCAATGTCAATAAGACAAAGGAACTAATTGTAGACTTCAGGAGAGGGAAACCAGAGGTCCATGAGCAGTAATCATTAGAGAATCACTAAATTAGTCAGTATCTCTAAATTCCTGGGTGTCACTATCTCAGAGGACCTATCCTGGACCCATTATATAAATATTATTACAAAGAAAGCACAACAGCACCTCTACTTCCTCAGAGTCTGCGGAGGTTCAGCATGTCACCGAAAACCCTGGCAAACCTCTATAGATGTGTGGTGGAGAGTGAGCCGACTGGATACATTATGGCCTGGTATGGGAACACCAATGCCTTTGAGTGGAAAATCCTACAAAAGGGAGTAGATTCGGCCCAGTACATCATGGATAATACCCTCCCAACAATTGAACACATCTACATGAAAGGTTGCAATGGAAAGCAGCATCCATCATCAAGATCCTCAGCACCCAGGCCAGGCTCTTTTCTGACTGCTGCCCTCAGGTAGAAGGTACAAGAGCCACCAGGATCAAGAACAGTTACTACCCCTCAATCATCAGGCTTTTGAACAAAAGTGGATAACTACACTCATTTAAGAACTTGTCCTGTGTTACATATATTTCAATGCAAGAAGTATCATAGGAAAGGTGGATGAGCTCAGGGCCTGGATCAACACATGGAATTATGCTGTTGTAGCCATTAGTGATACTTGGTTGTAGGAGGGGCAGGACTGGCATCTCAATATTCAGGGGTTCTGTTGTTTTAGATGTGAAGGAGCAGGAGGGATTAAAGGAGGAGGGGTGATGTTACTAGTAAAGGAAAATGTTACGGCAGTGCTCCGTCAGGACAGACGGCAGAACTTAACTACTGATGGCCCAAACAGGTAATGATGCCAGAACACTTTTGCTTGAAGAACACTAGTGAACCAGAATGGTTTCTAATGGAGATTTGACAACTTTAGGCAACAGTACTATTTGCATGATCGCATAAAATGTGCAGAAATGCTGATCACATCAGTCCTGAATGATATCAGATTGTTCCCACATCACTTCTGGCCACTCTGTTATCTTATCATAGTTTTCTGATCTTCATACTATCTAATATGTTTCTCTCAGATCCCCTTTAAATGTCTTTCTGCAATTTTCTCATGACTATGACACTTGCACAGAATATAGAGCAGAATAGCAAAGTCCTTCAGGCCACTAAGTCTGTGCTGTTCATGGTGCCAATTTACACTGTACGTCTGCTTGCACATAGTCCACATCCCTTCATTGTCTGCCTGTTCATGTTTCATTGCATATTAACAATTTTGTTTAATATTTCGATTTCAGAAAGTACAGATAATTGTCTAATCATAAATATGACAGTGAGGAGTTTAATCATTGTGAATTGAGGCCTTGCCAATCCCGTCCACCCCATGCCTCCGTATAGAAACTATAATGTATAATAATAATTGTGATTTGCTTATTAAAAATAACTTGTGACACTTTCTGAAATAGAAACGTTAAACACGCAATGTTTGAATTTGAAGACTTAATGTGATATGGGATGAAAATCTACGGGTCATAATTCTACAGTTTTGCTCGTGAGGATGTGGACTGTGTATCCTGGAGTGGAACCTTCATTCTGTTGGAAATATTGGTGACTCTGCCACAATACCAAACGTCTCCCAGCAGTGTAACAGATGAAACCCTATGTGACAGGAAATGTGGTAAGCCAACCCTCCTCCTCTTTCCTGATCTATGTGGAGCTGTTAAAATTCTTGCTGCAGCTTGGTTGTCCCGTTCCTTTCTTCCATTTTTGAGCTGGATAGGCTCCTACTTGTTTCCATTCATTCACTGAGGTCAGCGCATTGGGGAGGGTTTAGATAGGAAGTAGATACATCTTTCGCAAGATCAAGGAATTGAGAGCTATGACCGTTTGACCAAAGAGAGGAGGTGAAACCTGTGTAAGATCACTCATAATGACATTAACTGGTAGGGCAGGCAGGTTTGATGGGCTGAATGTCCGGCTCCCACTTCCATTTGCTTAAATTCTTATCATCTGTTGTACTGTACAACCTCTGAAGTGCCTGAAGAATATATCCTCGGGGCTGCCTTTAATTTTGATCCACACACCACCCTTTGCTTGCAACAATGAAAACAAATGGTTCAGATATATGTATTACCTCACTACCACCCCAGCTGAACCCTCCGGTATCCCTAAATTTGTGAAAGGGGCCACACAATAGTCAGTACAGGGTAAATGGAAATTTCCTCCAACTCAATATGGATAATTGATGTCATTGTCTTTATCCCTGTTGTGATCTCTATCCCTGATCTTGAATTCCATCCCTCACACTAGCAATTGTTTGAACTGTTTGCTTCCTTGGTGCTGGGTTCAACAGTGATACATTTTTCTGATCAGATATTTCTTTACTAATCTGCTGATTTCCATTCTAAAACATTATCTCTTCCATTTTGGAGTTACTCAACGGCAGAAAATGGCCTAGCTCTAAAGCTTTTGACTTTACTCCTTAATTTTTTTTTCAAATCCACCCTTATTTCTTGCTTTAAGACTATGTCTGTGCATATGTGTGTGTGTGAGTTAGAGAGAGAGGAAGAGAGAGGAGTGGACAGGAAGAAAGAGAGAGAGAGTTGGAAGGGAATGAGCGAGATGGAAGCGGAGAAAGGGAAATGAAGAGAGGAAGTGGAGATGAAGAGAGAGAAAAATGGTGAGAGTGTGTATGTGAGAGAAGAAGAGGCAAAGGAAGAGAGACAGTGAGATAGAGAGAGATGGAGATGAAGCAAGGAAAGGGAGACGTAGAGAGAGAGTTGCAGTTTGTCACCACTGTAACTATTTGTTACCAGTTACCACTGATTTTGCAATTCAGAATATGAATTGCAAAATATGAATATCTCCATTGTCCAAGCACAAGAGAATTTCATTTTCCTTAACCTCCATAGAAAAAACTATCCATTTTCATCAAGGTTTATACATGTGAAGCCAAAATAGGAAAAACTGCAGGTTAACATAATAATCCAATCAGAAACAAGAGAAAAGCTGCAGGTGCTGGAAATCTGAGCAACACACACAAAATTCTGGAGGAACTCAGCAGGCCAGGAAGCATCTATTGAAAAGAGAACAGTCGATGTTTCAGGCTGAGACCCTTTGGCAAGATTGGAGAAAAAAAGCTGAGGGATCAGAAATCTTTCAGAGCCATTTGGACAGACACATGAACAGGCAGACAGTGAAGAGATGTGGACCATGTTCAAGCAGATGTACAGTTTAATTGGAACCATGAAAAGCACAGAATTAGTGGCCTGAGAAACTTTGCTATACTGTTCTACATTCTGTGTAAAGATCATGGTGATGAGAAAATTGTAGAAAGACATTGACTTTTGAAGGGGATCTGAGAGAAACATATTAGATAGTATGAAGATCAGAAAACTGTGAAAAAGTAACGGAGCAGCAGATGGTGATGTGGGAACACTCTGGTATCATTCAAGACCGGTGTCAAGAACATTTCTGCACATTTTATGAGATCATTCAAATGGTACTGGGACTGTGCTAAGGAGAAGGCAGCTGTCAACAAAATGATAGTCTGGATGAGTGAAATGGCTTCACTGTATTTAAGCTCATCAAAGTTACTTTTCATCCTTTAATAATATAAAGTTTCAATACTTCAATACGCTGACCTTGCCTACCACAGTAGTAAGGATATAGTAGCCAGCATTTCAGTTGGTGGACTACAAATGATAGAGTTTATTATTGATTGGAGGCATGAGTCTGAATCCCATCCTGGCAGCTAGAGAGTTTATGCTGCTAAAGTTATTGTAAAATGACAGTTGCCTTCAGCTCTGGTGACCATAAAGTTGTCAAATCTCCATCAGAAACCATTCTGGTTGGTGGGGGGAAGATGAACAGGAAGTTAGATCAGTTCCTGCTGCTGGCCCACGTCCTTGTACTTTCCTTTCTTTCTGTGCCCGCTCTTTCGGACGAGTCCGACCTGAGTTATGTCACTTGCGGGTCGGTTATCAAGTTGTTAAACACACTGCGCAATGTCCGGCTGCACTCGCATGAGGTGAAGTACGGCTCGGGAAGTGGGCAGCAATCTGTCACTGTCGTAACTGATGCAAACGACAGCAATAGTTACTGGAGGATACGTGGGAAAAGTGACATTGTTTGCCAACGTGGAACGTACTGGGAAAGAGAAAAATTCAGTAAGGTTTAAGCGTACTGTTACAGAAGTCCTGCTGTCCACTACAGGGGAACAGTATCCTATCAATCCGAGTTAGGGAATTGGAGCTGGAGCTGGATGAACTACGGATCATTCGGGAGGCAGAGGCAGAGATAGATAAGAGTTATCTGGAGGTAGTCACACTGAAAAGACAGGAGGTAGGCAAATGGGTGACAGTCAAGAGAGGCAGGGGGAGCAGACAGAGAGAGCAGAGCACCCCTGTGGCCGTTCCCATCAACAATAAGTATACCGTTTTGGATACTGTTGGTGGGGATGACCTACCAGGAACAAGTTGCAGTGGTCCTGTCTCTGGCACTGAGGTTGGACCCTGGACTAGGAAGGGGAGGAGGGAAGAGAAGAGAGCAGTAGTGATAGGGGATTCTATAGTCAGGGGAGCAGATAGGAGATTTTGTGGGGAAGATCGGGAGTCTCGGATGGTATGTTGCCTCCCTGGTGCATCTCAGATCGGGTGCAGGTTTTTCTCGAGAGGGAGGGCAAGAACCCAGATGTTGTGGTCCATGTAGGGACCAACGATGTGGGTAGGATGAGTGAGGGGGTCCTGCATAGTGAGTTCAGGGAGTTAGGTGCGAAGCTGAAGGGCAGGACCTCCAGGGTAACAATCTCAGGATTGCTACCTGTGCCATGTGCGAGTGAGGCAAGGAACAGAAGGATTATACAGATTAATACATGGCTGAGAGGATGGTGCAGGAGGGAGGGCTTCAGGTTTTTAGATAATTGGGCTTTGTTCCAGGGAAGGTGGGATCTGTTCCGACGGGACGGTTTACACCTGAACTGGTGCGGTACTAACATTCTTGCAGGAAAGTATGCTAGTGCTGCTCGGGGTGGTTTAAACTAAATTTGCAGGGGGCAGGGATCCAGAATGTGAGAGAGGATAGCGAGATGAAGAATAAAGGACAGGTGGGGACTACACGGTTCTGGAATATTAAGTGTGTTGTAGAGAAAGGTGAGGCGGAACAAGTGATAAGGAGGACACATGTACAGAGGGATGGTCTGACAGAACATGGAGTTAAATATGTCGAAAGAATAAGTAAATTTAGGAAGGACAACAAAATTCAAGGGGCATATAGCCTGATAGAAGTTCGGGGAGCTGGGTTAAGCATAATAGGCAGCGATTTAAACAGAGAGAGGAGAAATGGGCTAAAAATTCTATATCTGAATGCACAAAGTGTCAGAAATAAGGCGGATGAGCTTGAAGCTCAGGTGCGAATGGGTAACTATAATGTTGTTGGGATAACGGAGACATGGCTGCAGGGAGATCAGACCTGGGAAATGAATGTACTAGGGTATACGTGCTATCGTAGGGACAGAAATGTGGGCAGAGGGGTGGGGTGGCCCTGTTGGTGAGGAATGAGATTCAGTCCTTTGCAAGGGGGGACATAGGATCAGGAGAAGTAGAGTCTGTGTGGATAGAACTGAGGAACAGTAAGGGCAAAAAGATCCTAATGGATGTTGTCTGCAGACCCCCAAACAGTAGCATGGATATTGGGTGCAAGTTGAATAGGGAGTTAACATTGGCATGTGGCAAAGGTAATGTCGCAGTAGTTATGGGGGATTTCAACATGCAGGTGAACTGGGAGAATCAGGTTGGTGCTGGACCACAGGATAGGGAGTTTGTAGAGTGCCTACGGGATGCATTCTTGGAACAGCTTGTACGAGAGCCGACCAGGGACAAGGCTATTCTGGATTTAGTGTTATGTAATGAACAGGATTTGATAAGTGATCTTGAAGTAAAGGAGCCATTCTGAGGTAGTGACCAGAATATGATAAGTTTTTATCTGCAATTTGAGAAGGATAAGGGCAGATCAGAGGTGTCAGTGTTGCAGTTGAACAAAGGAGACTATGGAGCCATGAGGGAGGAGCTGGCCAAAGTTAATTGGATGGATATCCTAGCAGAAAAGACAGTGGAACAACAATGGCAGGTATTCTTGGGAATAATGCACAAGGCGCAAAATCAGTTCATCTCCTGGAGAAGGAAGGATTCAAAGGGGAGAAAGGGGCTGCAGTGGTTGACAAAGGAAGTCAGAGATTGCATAGCATTAAAAAAAAAGAAGTATGACAGAGCTAAGGTGAGTGGGAAGACAGATGATTGGGAAATTTTTAAGAACAACAGAACTTAACTAAAAAGGCAATACGGAGAGAAAAAATGAGGTACGAACGCAAGCTAGCCAGGAATATAAAGGAGGATAGCAAAAGCTTTTTTAGGTATGTGAAGAGAAAGAAGATAGTTAAGAACAATGTTGGGCCCTTGAAGAATGAATTGGGTGAAATTGTTATGGGAAACAGAGAAATGGCAGAAGAATTTAATAACTACTTTAGATTTGTCTTCACTAGGGAAGACACAAGCAATCTCCCAGATGTATGGATGGGCCAAGGACATAGGGTAACAGAGCAAAATGAAACAGATTGACATTAGGAAGGAAACAGTGATGAGTAGACTGATGGGACTGAAGGCTAACAAATCCCCAGGTCCAGATGGTCTGCATCCTAGGGTACTAAAGGAGGTGGCTCTGGAAATTGCGGATGCATTGGTAATCATTTTCCAATGTTCCTTAGATTCAGAATCAGCTCCTGAGGATTGGAGAATGGCTAATGTTATCTCACTTTTTAAGAAAGGAGGGAGGGAGAAAACAGAGAACTATCGTCCTGTCAGCCTAACATCAGTAGTGGGGAAGATGCTAGAGTCCATTATTAAAGATGAAATAGTGGCATATCTAGATAGCAGTGATAGGATTGGGCTGAGTCAGCATGGATTTACAAAGGGCAAATCATGCTTGACTAATCTATTGGAGTTTTTTGAGGATGTAACCAGGAAGTTAGACAAGGGAGATCCAGTGGATGTAGTGTACCTCGATTTTCAGAACGCATTTAATAAGGTCCCACATAGGAGATTGGTGGGTAAAATCAGAGCTCATGGCATTGGGGGGAGGATATTGACATGGATAGAAAACTGGTTGGCAGATAGAAAGCAAAGGGTAGCGGTGAATGGGTGTTTCTCGGAACGGCAGGTGATGACTAGTGGGGTGCCACAGGGCTCGGTATTGGGACCACAGCTGTTTATGATTTACATCAACGATTTAGATGAAGGCATTGAGAATAACATCAGCAAGTTTGCTGATGATACTAAGCTGGGTGGCAGTGTGACATGTGATGAGGATGTTAGGAGAATCCAGGGTGACTTGGATAGGCTGGGTGAGTGGGCAGGTACTTGGCAGATGATGTTTAATGTGAATAAGTGTGAGGTTATCCACTTTGGGAGTAAGAACAGGAAGGCAGATTATTATCTGAATGGTGTAGAGTTAGGTAAGGGAGAAATACAAAGAGATCTATGAGTCCTTGTTCATCAGTCACTGAAGGTGAATGAGCAAGTGCAGCAGGCAGTGAAGAAGGCTAATGGAATGTTGGCCTTTATTACAAAGGGAATTGAGTACAAGAGCAAGGAAATTCTTTTGCATTTGTACAGGGCTCTGGTGAGACCACACCTGGAGTATTGTGTACAGTTTTGGTCTCCAAGGTTAAGGAAGGACATCCTGGCTGTAGAGGAAGTGCAGTGTAGATTCACAAGGTTAATTCCTGGGATGTCCGGACTGTCTTACGCAGAGAGGTTAGAGAGACTGGGCTTGTACACACTGGAATTAAGGAGATTGAGAGGGGATCTGATTGCAATATATAAGATTATTAAGGGATTGGACAAGATAGAGGCAGGAAATATGTTCCAGATGCTGGGAGAGTCCAGTACCAGAAGGCATGGTTTAAGAATAAGGGGTAGGTCATTTAGGACAGAGTTAAGGAAAAACTTCTTCTCCCAGAGAGTTGTGGGGGTATGGAATGCACTGCCTCAGAAGGCAGTGGAGGCCAATTCTCTGGATGCTTTCACAAAGGAGCTAGATAGGTATCTTATGGATAGGGGAATCAAGGGATATGGGGACAAGGGAGGAACTGGGTATTGATAGTAGATGATCAGCCATGATCTCAGAATGGCGGTGCAGGCTCGAAGGGCTGAATGGTCTACTTCTGCACCTATTGTCTATTGTATGAACAACCAATAAATGGCCAACGTGAAGTTCATGGCTTGCAGTATTCAAACCAATATAATTCTTGGAAAGTGATGGAAGGAATCTTCATGAAACCTATGAAGAGGACAAAGGCTGGAAGTATACATTCTGAACTATGATAAGGAATCAGTGCTTGTGAGAGTTGAAGTAAATTAAGATGTGCGTGGGCTTGGAAGAGGTTAAAAGTCAGTGCAGAAAACAAATGTGATTTAATTATGTCTGGGTTAAAGTCAGAAAACAAATGTGATTTAATTATGTCTGATAAGCAGGAATGCAGAAGCGCCTGACAAGATTAACTGCTTGTGGAAAACAGAGCAGATATGCGAAGATTGTAATCATTGAAGTCCTGAGATATGAACTATTGTTTTACAGAAATGTGTAAAAAACAACTCCAAATATGGAATGGGAAAACACTGAATCTAAGACTGTGTACCTCCCGAGTCAGGGAGGGGAGGGGTAAGGAAGAAGGATAAAACCTGCTGCCCTGTAAGGTTCAGGGTTCCCTTCTCTGAAGGGGCCCAGCTCTGCAGAACTGTTAATAAACTTTGTTTCCTTGAATTTGTCTTGAAGCCATTATTCGGGAGCGTGGCTCGTTTCTGACAGTACTGATGTGTAACTTTATAAGCAAAGGTTCCTGAATGAAATCTCTTAATCTATATACATGGATTTTTTTTCCAGTATTAAACTTTTACATGAATTCTTACACCTAAAATGTTACGTATTTCAAATATTGGTAATCGTGAAGAGAACTCTTGGAGTTTGCAAAATTCTATTCTGAAGCCTGGAATGGGTGTGGAAGTATTTTAAAACTGTTTTGGTTTGCTGTGGATAGTGTTTATACATTTCTACTTGAGAACAATGTTTACGGTGCATTAAGTGTGTTCTTGAATGGGAACATAACCAATTGAGTATTCATATCTGGAAATCAATTCAGAGGGATATTTTTAAGGAATAATAAAATTATTACATTTGGAAAATCAATACCAAATATGATTATTGTATTGAAGATACCAAGATTGTCATTTACTTGTAGCCCTGATTTAATTTCAAGTATAGGTGAATTGCAAAATTTCCTTCAAATGTGGAATTGTTGAAATAAAACTTGACTATACAAGAAGCTAGTAAATAAATGTGTATTTATACCTTGAAAAAAAAAATAACCACTCTGGTTCACTGATGTCCTTCAAGCAAAAGTGATCTGGCATCATTACCTGTTTGGGCCTGCTTGGGAGTGCAGACCACTGACAGGGTTGATTTGTAATTGTCTCTTGAGGTGGGCTGGGTAAGAGGGCAATTAGGAGTGGACAATAAATCCCAGTTTTTCCAATGATAATCACACTCTGTCCATCTCACTTAATCCATTTATCAGTTTACCCAGCATTATTAGGTTATCTCTAATCCTTCTAAACTCAGCAGGCTACAGACATTTTTGGAATGATAGCAAGGATGAACTTGCATGTGTCTTTTATGTTTCAAGGATTGAAGTTGTTCCAAAGTGCTTCATATTATTGTTCAGACACTAACTGAACTCTGTTATTCTTCTCTGAATAAGGCCATTGACATTTTTATGTCAACTTGAGGAGCTTATGAGAGTCTTAGTTTAACATCCCTTCCAAATGTTAACACCACCACCAAGAGAACCCTTAATTTCTATTGCTCTGGACTGTTGGCCTGGTTTACTGACCCCAGGTTGATTTACCAGTGAGTGAGAACGATTATATGAACTGGATTTTATCAGTTTAGATCCTGATTCTCTCCACAAGGGTACAATTTTCAGGATCTGATGCTGGACGGTGGTCAGAAACAAGAAATCTGAAGAGATTCCATTTTACAGTTATTTATTGGCATCAGTCCGATTACACTGGACCACAATTTTTCTCAAAAGTGTTGTCTCGTCAGAATTTATTTTTGTTTATAATAGTCCGCTTGAAACTGAACACAATCTAATTTTAGACTACTTGCATAATGTAAGAACTTGGAGGAACAAGAAATTAACTTTTATTGAATATAATGCATTTAATTGCATGATGTTGAGGTTGGCTCATAAATAGAGAAAGCTTGGAGACAGTGTGAAAGGGAGGATAGGCAGGTAATAGAGAAGGGAGGCAATCAGACCGTTGGTTTGAAATGTGTTTATTTTAATGCGAGGAATATTATAAATAAAGCAGATGAGTACTGTGCTCAATTGTAGTCGTCTCACTCCAGTAAGGATGAGGAAACCATAGAAAGGGTGCAGAGGAGATTTACAAGGATGTTGCCTGGATTGGGGAGCATGCTTTATGAGAATAGGTTGTGTGAACTCGGCCTTTTCTCCTTGGAGCGACGGAAGATGAAAGGTGACCTGATAGAGGCGTACAAGATAATGAGAGGCGTTGATCGTGTGGATAGTAGGTGGCTTTTTCTCAAGGCTGAAATGGCTAGCATGAGAGGGCATAGATTTAAGGTGCTTGGAAGTAGACGTAGAGGAGATGTCAGGGGTAAGTTTTTCAAGCAGAGAGTGGGGAGTGCGTGGAATAGGCTGTCACCAGAGGCGGTGGAGGTGGAAATGACATGTTCTTTTAAGAGACTCCTGGATGGCTACGTGGAGCTTAGAAAAATAGGGGGCTATAGTTAAGCCTAGGTAGATCTAAGGTAAGGAAATGTTCAGCACAGCTTTGCAAGCCAAATGACCTGTATTGTGCTGTAGGTTTTCTGTGTTTCTATGTTTCTATCTTTGCAATAATTCAGCTAAGCTTAAAACATTTAGTTGATGTTTTTCATTTGTATTCAGTGTCTGAGGCTTCTCGCTGAAGTGTCCAACAATAATCAGCCAGTTGCCCAGATACCATTTCTCAATGACCTGGTGAAAACTCACTGTGTTTGTCACTGACAGCGCCAGGATTCGCAGGGAAGAAGTCTAAATGGGAATGACAAAAGTGAATCTTTAGTGACATGTTACACTTCATGGTTCTGTATGCTTGAAGCACGTTGTCAACCAGCTATTCATAGTTTGGTGCTCTGTAGTTGCCAACATTCTTGAGTGATTTCCATGTGATGTTCTGTAGTCCCACTAAAAGTTCTTTAAATTGTCTGTCATTGATGACCTGATGATTAATGAACCAACAAAATTAATCTTGGCATCAGCTATTCTGTCTTGAGCAATGAATTGAAATAACAAATATAGGCGATTTCCAAAAAAAGGTATGTGATAGGGAAATTTCATTATGATTTTCATGATCAGCAGCCCAAAATTCATAAGGTGTACCCTGAAAAATTCAGGAACCACTATCTTTGATGTCTGGTGTTATTGTTCCTTTCATTCCAACAGTCCTATCCACAGCCACCATCTCAGTCATGGATATTCCCATCTGCTCTTTACAATCTTCACAAGTCTATGAACAAATGGATGCCATCTATATTAATCCAGTATAATAATATCATTTGACCTTGGATTGTCAATATTTTAAAGTAAATGCAATAAAGTGGTATATTCAAATAATGTTTCTCAAATTTAATGGTCTTTTAAGACATCATTTACTGTGCATTCACATAGAATCTGAACAAAGATGTCCTGCATGTTATCAGGTTAGTCAATGAAATGTAAGGAGATAGAAATCAAAATGAAAAGCAAACCCTCAGTGAAACCCACAATATTTGCTGAAAAATTCTGTTTCGCTTTGGCCCTGTCATGTGACTTTCCATAACTGATATGGATTCAGATTAGAAAAATCAGCAAATCTTCATGTTTATTGGTGGTTGCGGGGGGGGGGGGGTCACTAAAATAAAAGTTTGCAGAAAGTTTGAAGTTAATAACTCATCGGGGTGATTGATAAGTTCGTGGCCTAAGGTAGAAGGAGATGAGTTAGTAACTTGAAACTTTCTGCATAATCACTCAAGAATTGAACTGCATGTGCATGTAACGAGAGCTGTATAACTCATCTCCTTCTGCCGTAGGCCACGAACTTATCAATCACCCCTGCTGTGGACACTTTCTGGAGGTCCAAGATCCGTATGCTCCACGACTGCTGGACTAAGTGTGTAAATGTAGGAGGGGACTATGTTGATAAATAAATGTGCTAGGTTTTCTAAAATTGAATCCTTCTACCTTAGGCCACAAACTTATCAATCACCCCTCGTATTTATCTTCTATATATATGCCAATAGATTCTATTTCATTGTATTTCCTTGTAGTTTTATTTCTAATTTGCAGAAGACAACTATATAAAATGTGGTTACAAAATGTCAATGAGCAACATGTCAAGCAGCATCTACGGAGGGAAGGAAATTGTAGAAGTGTCGGCTTATTGTTTCTCCAGCCTGAGGCATCTGCTGTTTTTTTTGTTTCCCCTTACTCTATTATCACTTCCTCTTCCAAGTCTACATGATAATACTTAATTTTAACTAAGTTTAAATATCTTGAGGATTAGTGAGAAAGTGTTGGATTTAATCCTTGTGGGTTGAATTCTGAGTGGAGGCCATGGGCACTCGCATGGGCCCAAGCGATGCCTGCCTCTTTGTCATCTATGAAGAACAGTCTATGTGTGAAGCCTTCCCAGGTTGGACTCCCCAACTCTTCCTCCGCTACTTTGATGACTGCATTGGCACTACCTCATGCACCATTAGTACGCTTGTCAATTTTATCAATTTGCCACTAACTTCCACTTTTCCCTTAAATTCACTTGGTCCTCCTCTGACACCTCCCTCTACTTTCTTGATCTCTCTGACCCCAGACTGTCAGCTGTCATCTTTTACAAATTTACTGATTTCCATGGTTATCTCGACTATACCTCTTCCCAATTTATCTCCTGTAAAATGCTATTCCCTTTTCTCAGTTTTTTTGTCTTCTGTAGGAGCATGAATGAAGCCACCGGAGAAAGTACTGGTAGATACAGAGCAGCTTCTTTATTCGACAAAACAAGCTACAGCAGGCATGACATGGAGATGCTTCCGGTTGAAAGGTCTCCAGGCTCAACATAGGGCTCGATATTTTATGTGCTAAACATCAAAGAACAACTCCATGTTTACAATAGATGGACAATGCTTTCTTTGACTACGCACAAACTTCACACCTCCTGAATGGCAGCCACATCAGACATCAAAATGAACTTTAATCAGCATTGTCTGGTCTGGGATTCACAGCTTTTTTAGAAACCCATTGATCTGAGCTGCACTCCAAATTAAATCCACAACACATATTCAGATGTGAAGACTGGTAGCCAAAGTCATTTTTGCTAAACGCAGAAATCGCTCTAGCATACCCTTGTCTTGATTCTCCTGGGCATAAATAAATTTGCAGCAACCTAAAGGAGGATCTACTCAAATAGGGCAGAAAAATGCCCTGCTCAGAACTCCACCCATCCCCTACCCCAAGCTAAAACACCAGCAAGTGCATCAAGTTCACAGGCCCTCCCGTCGATGTACAGGAAGGAGTTGGTGTGGTCTCTATTTGAATGAATGCTGAAAGGGTCCAGCTCATTTCTATTCATTCCCCATTCGGGCTGGGGGTGACTGTCTTCAGAAGCCATGTGCAGTCCTTCTCAATCTGCCATACTATCGAAGATGTGGAGCCTGCTGTCTCTGTTAACTTAAATCCCTCCCCATCTATTTTTTGCCAATATCTTTTCTATTCTACGTTATTCAGCTCAGCAACCAGCCTTCATTACAGAGTACCAGGCTTTAGATGTTTCAGAAAGAGCAGAGAGGGAGGCAAAAGAGGTGTGGGTGTGGCATTGCTAATTAGAGATTGTGTCACAGCTGCTGAAAAGTAGGATGTCATGGAGGAATTGTCTACTGAGCCATTGTGGTTGGAGGTCAGAAACAAGAAAGGGGCAATAACTTTACTGGGTGTTTTCATAGACCAACCAATAGTAACAGGGACATCGAGGAGCAGATAGGAGACAGATTCTGGAAAGAAGTAATAATAACAGGGTTGCTGTTGTGGGAGATTTTAATTTCCCAGATATTGATTGGCATCTCCCTAGAGTGAGGGGTTTGGATTGTTAGGTGTGTTCACGAAGGTTTCTTGACACAATATGTAGATAAGCCTACAAGAGGAGAGGCTGTACTTGATCTGGTATTGGGAAATGAACCTGATCAGGTGTCAGGTCTCTCATTGGGAGAGCATTTTGGAGATAGTGATCACAATTCTATCTCCTTCACCATAGCATTGGAGAGGGATAGGAACCGACAAGATAGGAAAACGTTTATTTGGAATAAGGGGGAAATATGAGGCTATGAGGCAGGAACTTGGAAGCATAAATTGGAAGCAGATGTTCACGGGGAAACCTACAGAAGAACTGTGGCAAATGAAGAAATGAAGAGCTTACAAAAGGTTTAAAAAAACTAGGTAATGATAGGAATCTAGAAGATTATAAGGCTAGCGGGAAGGAGCTCAAGAATGAAATTAGGAGAGACAGTAGGGAACATGAGAAGGCCTTGGCACACAGGACTGAGGAAAACCCCAAGTTTGTGAAGAGCAAGAGGATAAGATGTGAGAGAATGTGTGACAGTGGAAAAGTGTGTACGGAACAGGAGGAAAAAGCAGAGATACTGAATAAATACTTTGCTTCAGTATTCACTACGGAAAAGGATCTTGACGATTGTTGGGATGGCTTGCAGCAGACTGAAAGACTTGAGCACGTAGATATTAAGGAAGAGGATGTGCTGGTGCTTTTGGAAAGCATCAAGTTGGATCAGTCACCTGGACCGGAGGGGATGTACCCCAGGCTACTGTGGGAAGCGAGGGAGAAGATTGCTGAGCGTCTGGCGATAATCTTTGCATCGTCAATGAGGACGAGAAAGGTTCTGGAGGATTGGAGGGTTGCAGATGTTGTTCCCTTATTCAAGAAAGGGAGTAGGGATAACCCAGGAAATTATCAGCCAGTAAGTCTTACTTCAGTGGTTGTTAAGTTGATGGAAAAGATCCTGAGAGGCAGGATTTATGAACATTTGGAGAGGCATAATATGATTAGGAACAGTTTGCATGGCTTTGTGAAAGGCAGGTCATGCCTTACAAGCCTGACTGAATTTTTTGAGGATGTGACTAAACACATTGATGAAGGTAGAGCAGTAGGTGTAGTGTATATGGATTTCAGCAAGGTATTTGACAAGATACACCGTGCAAGGCTTAGTGAGAAAGTAAGGAGGCATGAGATCCAAGGGGACATTGCTTTGTGGATCCAGAACTGGCTTGCTAATAGAAGGCAAAGAATGGCTGAAATGTTGAAGTTCTTCAAATTGACTGTCATTGAATGCCTGTTAAAATTGTTGACCAACAAATACAGCTTTCTTAATTTTGACATCAGTTATTCTGTCTTGAATAATGAAGACAGAGAGGAGAGGAGCGATAATGGCGCTAAACGGCAACTCCTTTGCTTGCATCCTCAGAAACACTTGTTTAATATCTTTATTTTTCCCTTTCAGAGTTATTTTGAAGACCCTGACCTGGAGTTAACGCTGACTATAGTTCTTTGCCAGAATGGGGCCTGCTCTTGGAGTTTTATAACCAGTCGTTGTTGTTCGGCATGTCAAGGGCTAGGCCTAAGAGTCTGCCTCAGTTTTGGAGGCCTAGGATCTTGGAACACTGGGCACAGAGCTTGAAAAAATAGCGATGTAATGGACTTTTAACATCGTACACCAGCGAGTTCATTGTTATGTCTCCCCAAATGCTGTGAAAATGGAGATGCCTCTTTCTCCCTTACTAGGGAGAAAGAGAGCCTGTGGTATGTCAAATACCGGGTGAAACATAGAGTCTTTGGGGTAACTGCAAGTCTGTGTCTTTACTGTTGCTTTGCTCGGTGGCAGGTGCTGATGCTTTTTTTGCCGGTGGGGGAGTGGTATTGTTGCTTTCTGCCGCTTATGTGAGGGAGGGAGGGGGGACTTTGGGGTTCTAACATTTGACTGTCGTTCATTCTTTGAGGCATTCCTCTTTTCGTGGATGGCTGTGAAGAAAAAGCATTTCAGGATGTATATTGTATACATTTCTCTGACATTAAATGTACCTTTGAAACCTTTGAACAGAAATAACAAATACAGGTGATTTCAAGAAATGCTGCATGTTAGGCATATTTCATGGTGATTTTCATGATCTGCAACCCAAAATCCATAAGACAGTCTTCAGGAAGCAAAATCTTTGATGTCAGGTGCTATTGGCCCTTTCATTCCAACAAACATATCCCAGCTACCATCTGGGTGATGGATATTGCCATCGGCTCTTTGCAGTCTTCACAAGTCTGTGAATAAAAGGATGCCATCTATATTAATCCAGTGTAATAATATCATTTGAATTTGGATTGTCAATATTTTGGAAGTAAATGCAAGAAAGTGGCATATTCAAATGACGTTTCTCAAATTTAATTGGTCTTTTAAGACATCATTTAGTATGCATTCACATAGGATCTGAATAAATATTTTCCACGTGTTCTCAGGTTACAGGATTTCAATGAAATGTGAGGAGATGGACATCAGAATTAAAAGAAATCCCTCTCAGAAACCCATAATGTTTGCTGAAAATTTCTGATTCACTTTGACCCTGTTAGGTGATGTGGATTCAGAACAGTCGATTTGCAAATCTTCACGTTCATTATTGGTTTAGTGTGTTGGTGGGATGCTGAAATAAATAAACCACTTCCCTCCAAGTTCACTATAAATTCAATAACTTTGGTGTTATCACAGAAGAAACAACAATGAATCCTTCACTGTACAATCTACTTGTTTTGTTAATTGTCGTCTTCCTAGCTCCAGCATGTAAGTAGCAAAATAATGAATACTTAAATACTTTCCATTCAAGAAAGCATTTATTTTAATTATATTTAATTTATGATGCACATTATAATCATGGTTTATGGTAAGTACTGTACATTTACTGTTTTAGCTACATTAATATTTATCTTCCGTATATGCCAACAGATGTCTGCTTCATTGACTTTCTTTTAATTTTATTTCTTATTTGGAGAGGACAACTATATAAAATGTGGTTACAAAATTTCAATGAGCAACACGTCAAGCAGCATCTGTGGAGGGAAGGAAATTGTAGAAGTGTCGGCTTATTGTTTCTCCAGCCTGTGGCATCTACTGTTTCTTGTGTCACCTTGCACTGCTATCAATTTTTCCTGCAAATCTACTTTGTAATATTTAATTTTAACTAATTACTAATCTTGAGGATTAAGGTAATTTCAAGGTTGAGGATCTTGAGGATCCTCAATCTCAATTTTCAATCTTGAGGATTAAGGTAAGGTCACATAAGAGATTGGTGGGTAAAATCAGAGCTTATGGCATTGGGGGGAAGACAGTGACATGGATAGAAAACTGGTTGGCAGATAGAAAGCAAAGGGTAGTGGTGAATGGGTGTTTCTCGGAATGGCAGGTGGTGACTAGTGGGGTGCCACAGGGCTCGGTATTGGGACCACAGCTGTTTACGATTTACATCAACGATTTAGATGAAGGCATTGAAAATAACATCAAGTTTGCTGATGATACTAAGCTGGGTGGCAGTGTGACATGTGATGAGGATGTTAGGAGAATTCAGGGTGGCTTGGATAGGCTGGGTAAGTGGGCAGATATATGGCAAATGACGTTTAATGTGAATAAGTGTGAGGTTATCCACTTTGGGAGTAAGAACAGGAAGGCAGATTATTATCTGAATGGTGTAGAGTTAGGTAAGAGAGAAATACAAAGAGATCTAGGAGTCCTTGTTCATCAGTCACTGAAGGTGAATGAGCAAGTGCAGCAGGCAGTGAAGAAGGCTAATGGAATGGTGGCCTTTAGTACGAAGGGAATTGTGTGCAAGAGCAAGGAAATCCTCTTGCATTTGTACAGGGCCCTGGTGAGACCACACCTGGAGTATTGTGTACAGTTTTGGTCTCCAGGGTTAAGGAAGGACATCCTGGCTATAGAGGAAGTGCAGCGTAGATTCATGAGGTTAATTCCTGGGATGTCAGGATTGTCTTACGCAGAGAGGTTAGAGAGACTGGGCTTGTACACGCTGGAATTAAGGAGATTGAGAGGGGATCTGATTGCAACATATATGATTATTAAGGGATTGGACAAGATAGAGGCAGGAAATATGTTCCAGATGCTGGGAGAGTCCAGTACCAGAGGGCATGGTTTGAGAATAAGGGGTAGGTCATTTAGGACAGAGTTAAGGAAAAACTTCTTCACCCAGAGAGTTGTGGGGGTCTGGAATGCACTGCCTCGGAAGGCAGTGGAGGCCAATTCTCTGGATGCTTTCAAGAAGGAGCTAGATAGGTATCTTATGGATAGGGGAATCAAGGGATATGGGGACAAGGCAGGAACTGGGTATTGATAGTAGATGATCAGCCATGATCTCAAAATGGCGGTGCAGGTTCGAAGGGCCGAATGGTCTACTTCTGCACCTATTGTCTATAAGGAGAAGCTGTTGAATTTAATTTTGCAGCTATGTAGGAAACTGGGCAGACCCCAGTTGGAGTACTGGGCCAAATTCTGGTCGCCTCACTACAGGAAGGACGTGGAAACCATAGAAAGGGTGCAGAGGAGATTTACAAGGATGTTGCCTGGATTGGGGAGCATGCCCTATCAAAATAGGTTGAGTGAACTCAGCTTTTTCACCTTGGAGCAACGGAGGATGAGAAGTGACCTGATAGAGGTATACGAGACAATGAGAGGCATCAATTGTGTAGTTAGTCAGAGACTTTTCCCCAGGGCTAGCATGAGAGGGGATAGTTTTAAGGTGCTTAGAAGTAGGTATAGAGGAGGTGTCAGGGGTAAGCTTTTTACGCAGAGAGTGGTGAGTGCGTGGGATGGGCTGCCGGCGGCGGTGATGGAGGTGGAAATGATGGGATCTTTTAAGAGACTCCTGGACAGCTACATGGAGCTTAGAAAAATAGAGGGATATGGGTGAAGCCTAGGTAGTTCTAAGGTAAGGACATGTTTGGTACAGCTTTGTGGGCCAAAGGGCCTGTATTGTGCTGTAGATTTTCTATGTTTCTATGGCTGTCTCATCAGCTCACTGCCATTATCGTTCCCCAGTTATTCCCACCTCCCCCCAGTCGCTGCCTCACTTCCCCTTTAAAGGAGCAATATCTTTCTTCATTGTTTGGCGTTCCCAGTAGTTGCCCATGGACCATCCCGCACCCCCTGGGCCAGACGGTTCCACGTATTCCTTGGACACTTCGCTTCTACCAACATGTGTATATCTTTAGTGTGCATCTGGTGAACCTCTCCCTGAAATATCTCCAAAATAATTCCCACACTATGCAAAATAGAAATGACGGGTACCAGCTAAACAGCTCTTTTGGAAGAAGACAGCGAGGCTTTGAGAGGAAGTGCGGCGGCGGCCATTTTCAAATTGCTTCTCAGATCAGAGTTCTGAGAGGCGGGACTGCACAGGCGCATGAAGGAGGCCTGGGAAGGAGGGAAGATATAAAAAGAATGCAGCCTTAAGCAGCGGGCAGCTTCATTTGTGGGCAGCGGAGTGAGTCGGGAGCAGAGTGTAGGGCTTAGGCTCAGAGGGCTTAGGCAGAAGAGGGCACAGTAGGCTTATCTTTTAGTTCTCCTTGTTATTTTCAGTTATTCGGGAAGTATGAGTGTGAGGGCAGCTTGTTGTTCTCGGAGTCGGATGTGGGAGATCCTGGAGTCTCCGAGCCTCTCGGACGTTCACATTTGCGCCAGGTGCGCCGAACTGCAGCTCCTGAGGGACCGAGTTAGGGAACTGGAGCTGCAGCTCGATGACCTTCGCCTGGTCAGGGAGAGTGAGGAGGTGATAGAGAGGAGTTACAGGCAAGTGGTCACTCTGGACCAAGGGAGGCAGATAGGTGGGTCACGGTCAGGAAGAGGAAGGGGCAGGTACTAGAGAGTACCCCAGTGGCTGTACCCCTTGACAATAAGTACTCATGTTTGAGTACTGTTGGGGGGGACAGCCTACCTGGAGGAAGTGACAGTGGCCGGGCCTCCGGCACAGAGGACGGCCCTGTAGCTCAGAAGGGTAGGGATAGAAGAAAGAGGACCATAGTAATAGGGGACTCGATAGTCAGGGGTTCAGACAGGCGGTTCTGTGGAGGTGATCAGGAGTCCTGGATGGTAGTTTGCCTCCCTGGTGCCAGGGTTCGGGACGTTTCTGATCGCGTCCAAGATATCCTGAAGTGGGAGGGTGAGGAGCCAGAGGTCGTGGTAAATGTAGGTACCAATGACATAGGTAGGAAAGGGGAAGAGGTCCTGAAACGAGAGTATAGGGAGTTAGGAAGGCAGTTAAGAAGAAGGACCGCAAAGGTAGTAATCTCGGGATTACTGCCTGTGCCACGCGACAGTGAGAGTAGGAATGGAGTTAGGTGGAGGATGAATGCATGGCTGAGGGATTGGAGCAGGGGGCAGGGATTCAAGTTTCTGGATCATTGGGACCTCTTCTGGGACAGGCGTGACCTGTTCAAGAAGGACGGGTTACACTTGAATCCTGGGGGGACCAATATCCTAGCGGGAAGGTTTGCTAGGGCTACAGGGCATACTTTAAACTAGTAAGATGGGGGGGTGGGAATCAATTTGAGGAAACTATGGGAGAGGAGGTTAGTTCACCAGTAGAGCAAGTAAGTAGACAGTGTGTGAGGGAGGAAAGGCAGGTGATGGAGAAGGGATGCGCTCAGCCCGAAGATGTAGGGGAGAAGAAAGAAAAGGATAATAAATTTGAATGCATTGTTAGGGATGAAAAGAGAGGAGGAGGTGGAGAGTATCTATTTTAATGCTAGGAGCATTGTAAGAAAGGTGGATGAGCTTAAAGCGTGGATTGATACCTGGAATTATGATGTTGTAGCTATTAGTGAAACATGGTTGCAGGAAGGATGTGATTGGCAACTAAATATTCCTGGATTTAGTTGTGTGATAGAGTAGGAGGGGCCAGAGGAGGAGGTGTTGCATTGCTTGTCCGAGAAAATCTTATGGCGGTTCTTTGGAAGGATAGATTAGAGAACTCCTCTAGGTAGACTATTTGGGTGGAATTGAGGAATGGGAAAGATGTAGTAACACTGATAGGAGTGTATTATAGGCCACCTAATGGGGAGTGTGAGTTGGAAGAGCAAATGTGTAAGGAGATAGCAGATATTTGTAGTAAACACAACGTGGTGATTGTGGGAGATTTTAATTTTCCACACATAGATTGGGAAGCTCATTCTGTAAAAGGGCTGGATGGTTTAGAGTTTGTGAAATGTGTGCAGGATAGTTTTTTGCAACAATACATAGAAGTACCGACTAGAGATGGGGCAGTGTTGGATCTCCTGTTAGGGAATGCGATAGGTCAGCTGACAGATGTATGTGTTGGGGAGCACTTCGGGTCCAGTGATCACAATAGCATTAGCTTCAATATAATTATGGAGAAGGACAGGACTGGACCTAGAGTTGAGATTTTTGATTGGAGAAAGGCTAACTTTGAGGAGATGCGAAGGGATTTAGAGAGAGTGGATTGGGTCAAGTTCTTTTATGGGAAGGATGTAATAGAGAAATGGAGGTCATTTAAGGGTGAAATTATGAGGGTACAGAATCTTTATGTTCCTGTTAGGTTGAAAGGAAAGGTTAAAGGTTTGAAAGTGCCATGGTTTTCAAGGGATATTAGAAACTTGGTTCGGAAAAAGAGGGATGTCTACAATAGATATAGGCAGCATGGAGTAAAGGAATTGCTCGAGGAATATAAAGAATGTAAAAGGAATCTTAAGAAAGAGATTAGAAAAGCTAAAAGAAGATACGAGTTTGGTTTGGCAAATAAGGTGGAAGTAAATCCGAAAGGTTTCTACAGTTATATTAAAAGCAAGAGGATAGTGAGGGATAAAATTGGTCCCTTAGAGAATCAGGGTGGTCAGCTATGTGTGGAGCCGAGGGAGATGGGAGAGATTTTGAACGATTTCTTCTCTTCAGTATTCACTAAGGAGAAGGATATTGAATTGTGTAAGGTGTGGGAAACAAGTAAGGAAGTTATGGAACCTATGACAATTAAAGAGGTGGAAGTACTGGCGCTTTTAAGAAATTTAAAAGTGGATAAATCTCCGGATCCTGACAGGATATTCCCCAGGACCTTGAGGGAAGTTTGTGTAGAGATAGCAGGAGCTCTGACGGAGATCTTTCAGATGTTATTAGAAATGGGGATTGTGCCGGAGGATTGGCGTATTGCTCATGTGGTTCCATTGTTTAAAAAGGGTTCTAGAAGTAAGCCTAGCAATTATAGACCTGTCAGTTTGACATCAGTGGTGGGTAAATTAATGGAAAGTATTCTTAGAGATAGTATTTATAATTATCTGGATAGACAGGATCTGATTAGGAGTAGCCAGCATGGATTTATGCGTGGAAGGTCATGTTTGACAAATCTTATTGAATTTTTTGAAGAAGTTACGAGGAATGTTGACGAGGGTAAGGCAGTGGATGTAGTCTATATGGACTTCAGCAAGGCCTTTGACAAAGTTCCACATGGAAGGTTAGTTAAGAAGGTTCAGTCGTTAGGTATTAATGCTGGAGTAATAAAATGGATTCAACAGTGGCTAGATGGGAGATGCCAGAGAGTAGTGGTGGATAATTGTTTATCGGGATGGAGGCCAGTGACTAGTGGGGTGCCTCAGGGATCTGTTTTGGGCCCAATGTTGCTTGTAATATACATAAATGATCTGGATGATAGGGTGGTAAATTGGATTAGTAAGTATGCCGATGATACTAAGGTAGGAGGTGTTGTGGATAATGAGGTGGGTTTTCAAAGCTTGCAGGGAGATTTATGCCGGTTAGAAGAATGGGCTGAATGTTGGCAGATGGAGTTTAATGCTGAGAAGTGTGAGGTTCTACATTTTGGCAGGAATAATCCAAATAGAACATACAGGGTAAATGGTAGGGCATTGAGGAATGCAGTGGAACAGAGAGATCTAGGAATAACAGTGCATAGTTCTCTGAAGGTGGAGTCTCATGTAGATAGGGTGGTGAAGAAGGCTTTTGGAACGCTGGCCTTTATAAATCAGAGCATTGAGTACAGAAGTTGGGATGTAATGTTAAAATTGTACAAGGCATTGGTAAGGCCAAATTTGGAATATTGTGTACAGTTCTGGTCACCGAATTATAGGAAAGATATCAATAAATTAGAGAGAGTGCAGAGACGATTTACTAGGATGTTACCTGGGTTTCAGCACTTAAGTTACAGAGAAAGGTTGAACAAGTTAGGTCTCCATTCATTGGAGCGTAGAAGGTTGAGGGGGGATTTGATCGAGGTATTTAAAATTTTGAGAGGGATAGATAGAGTTGACGTGAATAGGCTGTTTCCATTGAGAGTAGGGGAGATTCAAACGAGAGGACATGATTTGAGAGTTAGGGGGCAAAAGTTTAAGGGAAACACGAGGGGGTATTTCTTTACTCAGAGAGTGATAGCTGTGTGGAATGAGCTTCTTGTAGAAGTAGTAGAGGTCAGTTCAGTTGTGTCATTTAAGGTAAAATTGGATAGGTATATGGACAGGAAAGGAGTGGAGGGTTATGGGCTGAGTGCAGGTAGGTGGGACTAGGTGAGATTAAGAGTTCGGCACGGACTAGGAGGGCCGAGATGGCCTGTTTCCGTGCTGTGATTGTTATATGGTTATATGGTTACATAAAACCACAGAGTATGTACTCCGCAATCTGCCACCTTTGAGTACCTGAACACATGACGTCTGCTGTGTTCCTTCACATCACTCTCGCAAAACGTGTACTCTGAAATGCAGCTCCCCGATCGAATGAGTTTCCACGTCCCCACTCTGGCATCGTGAAACATCAAGAACCACCCTTCACAACCAGTGGCTTTGTCTCACCAAATTAACACGCAAAGTTTTGTCTCTTACATAAACAAACACGCACACACACACACCACATTTATACCTACCATTTCAGCTCTCCGTGTTTGTGATTTCTCACGTTCCCGTGTACCACCGACCTGAACAGATCTGTGCTATTTCATAAAATACTCACCCAGTCAGACTGCTGAAATCACTGGCCACACGATGGGTCAGGAAGGTATCCCACTCCTGACACCAAATGTTGTTGCGTGAATGAAATCACTGGAGAAAATTACTGGTAGATACAAAGCAGCTTCCTTATTCGACAAAACAAGGTGCAGCAGGCATCATTCGGAGACGCTTTTGGTCGAAAGATCTCCAGGTCCAACATGGGGCTCAATATTTTATGTGCTCAACATCAAAGGACAACTCTAAATTTACAATGTATGGACAATACTTTCTTTGAAACTACACACAAACTTCACACCTCCTGATTTGCATGCACACACCACAGACATCTGATTTTAATGAATTTTTATCAACATTGTCTAGTCTGGGGTTCATGACTTTTATGAACCCATTGTTCAGAGATGCTCTCCAAATTAAATCCACAATGTATATTCAGATACGAACACTTGTAACCAAAGTCATTTGTTAAGTGCAAATGAGCTAATCCCCAAATTCCCTCTAACACCTTCGACACATCTATTCCCGGGATGCTTTTGGGTTTCTCTCCCTCTCTAATGATGCTTCCCTCACCCAAATCTCCTCCATTTCCTGTACATCTACACTCACCCCATCTTCCCTCTGCCATAATAGTGATAGAGTTCCTCTTGTCCTTGCCTACTAGCCCATCAGCCTCTGCATCCAACACATTATCCTCTGCAATGTACACCATCTGTAAAGGAAACCTACCACTAATCATATCTTTACCTCCCCCCACCCCCGGCTTTCTACAGCGATCAATCCAGTGCCATATTGGGCTGAGTCCATTACTCTCTGCACCTTCTTACACTCTTGTACAATCGAATTGCTGTGCAAGGCCATGATACAACTACTCTTGGGTTATCCCTGCCAAGGTTAATTAGGGATAGAACCATAGAACACTACAGCACAGTACAGGTCCTTCAGCCCTCCATGCTGTGCTGACCCATATAATCCTTAAAAAAAAGTACTACACCCACACTACCCCATAACCCTCCATTTTTCTTTCATCTATGTGCCTGTCCAAGAGGCCCTTAAATACCCCTAATGTTTTAGCCTCCACCACTATCCCTGGCAGGTCATTCCAGGCACTCACAACCCTCTGTGTAAAACACTTACCCCTGATGTCTCCCCTAAATTTCCCTCCCTTAATTTTGTACATATGCCCTCTGGTTTTGGCTATTGGTGCCCTGGGAAACAGGTACTGACTATCCACCCTATCTATGCCTCTCATAATCTTATAGACCTCTATCAAGTCCCCTCTCATTCTTCTACACTCCAAAGAGAAAAGTCCCAGCTCTGCTAACCTTGCTTCATATGACTTGTTCTCCAAGCCAGGCAACATCCTGGTAAATCTCCACTGCACCCTCTCCATAGCTTCCACATCCTCCCTATAATGAGGTGACCAGAATTGAACACAATACTCTAAGTGCGGTCTCACCAGAGATTTGTAGAGTTGCAACATGACCTCTCTCCTCTTAAACTCAATCTCCCTGTTAATGAAGCATAGTATCCCATAGGCCTTCTTAACCTCCCTATCAACCTGTGCAGCGACCTTGAGGGATGTATGGATTTGAACCCCAAGGTCCCTTTGTTCATCAACACTCTTAAGTAACTGACCATTAATCCTGCACTCAGTCTTCAGGTTTGTCCTTCCAAAATGCATCACCTCACAGTTGACCAGATTGAACTCCATCTGCCATTTTTCTGCCCAACTCTGCAGCCTGACTATATCCTCTTGTAACCTTCGACCACCTACAGCTCCATCCACAACTCCTCAAATCTTTGTGTCATCCACAAACTTACTTACCCATCCTCCTGCCTCCACATCCAGGTCATTTATAAAAGTCACAGCTAGCAGGGGTCCCAGGACAGTTCTCTGCTCACTCCACTAGTCACCTCCTCCAGACAGAATACTTCCCTTCCACAACTACCCTCTGCTTTCTTCCTTTAAGCCAATTTTTTATCCAAACAGCCAAGATTCCACTTATCCCATGCCTGATGACTTTCTGGATGAGTCTGTCATGAGGGACATTGTCAAATGCTTTGCTAAAGTCCATGTAGACCACATTCAGTGCCCCACCCTCATCAATTTCTTTTGTTACCTCTTCAAAAAACTCAATCAGGCTCGTGATGCACAACCTTCCCTTCACAAAGCTATGTTGACTATCCATGAGTAGACTGGATGGCTAATAATTGCTGGCATTGTCAGTGATGTTCACAACCTGTGTGTGAATAAACATGCACGTGAAATAAAACATCAGTATCTTCTATATATTGCAGATCCCGGAGCTAAAATTATTGGAGGTCATGAAGTTAAACCGCATTCAAGACCTTATATGGCATCTCTCCAACTATATATCGGGAACAATATGTATGTTCCCTATTGCGGAGGTGCTTTGATCCGACCAAACTGGGTACTAACTGCAGCACACTGTGAAAAGTAAGCTACGTGTTGTATGAATAAAAAAAAATTGTGATTAAGTGCTTAGCTCCCAATCCTAGCTTTCATAAAATAATTACTTTTACACTATTGTCACAAATTCATCAATATATGTATCATCATACTATTGGCATTTATTTTTATTAGCAAGTGTCAGTTTGAATGGTCAGATATATACTCAGTGGCCACATTATTAGGTACCTCCTGTAGCTAAAAAAAGTGGCCACTGAGTGTCTGTTCATGGTCTTCTCCTGCTGTAGCCCGTCTACTTCAAGGTTTGACATACTGTGAGTTCAGAGATGCTCTTCTGAACACCACTGTTGTAACACGTGGTTATTTGAGTTACTGTCGACTTCCTGTCTGCTTGAACCAGTCTGGCCATTCTCATCTACCCTCTCTCATCAACAAAGCGTTTTTGCCGATAGAACTTCTACTCACTGGATGTTTCTTCTTCTTTATCACATCATCTCTGTAAAAGCTAGAGAATGTTTTACCCGAAAATCCCAGGAGACCAGCAGATACTCAAACCATCCCGTCTGGCACCAACAACCATTCTTTCTTTTTAAATCTTTTTATTAATTTTCAAATACATAGGCATAATAACAATAGTAATACAGAGAAATTGGGAATATATTGTAAAACAGTATATACCAGTATAAGCTATAGATAACACAAATGTACTAAGCCTCCCAAACTCTTGATTTAATTAAACATGATAGAAAAAAAACATATAAAAAAATTGGAAATAAAAAAAATTAAACTAAACTAAACAAAACTAAACAAAGCTGGGCTATTATATTACATCGGATACAATCAATAATGTCAATAACTCTACTCCTCTGTCCAAATATTTAAGGATAATAAAAGGGATTCAGAAAAGGTCGAGTTACATCATATGAAAGTTTTGAATAAGTGGCCTCTTTGAATTTAACTGAAGGGTCAAAAGTGACACTTCTGATTTTTTTCTAAAATTAAGTAAGATATAGTTTGGGAAACCTTTGCTACATTGGAATGTAGCAGGAGGATTAATCTCTTTCCAATTCAATAAAATGGATCTTCTGGCCATTAATGTAACAAATTCAATCATCTGATGAGCTGAAGAGAATAGATAACTATGTTCCACCATTGATAAGCCAAAAATTGCAGTAATTTCAAACTGTTGAAATAATATCAAAAATGTCTTTCCAATATTTCTCCGAAAGAGGACCAGACCAGAACATATGGGTCAAAGAGGCTACCTCCAAATGACATCTATAACAGACAGGATTTATATGGGAGGAAAAATGAGCTAGCTTGTCTTTAGACATGTGGGCCTTATGCACCACCTTGCATTGTATCAGTGCATGTGTAGCACATAAAGAGGAGGAGTTAACTAATTGAAAATTTTTCTCTCATTTCTCTGTAGGTAAGGAAAGTTGAAGTTCCTTTTCCCGTTCATTTTTGATTTTATCTGATACACCTGGCTGTATTTTCATAATCATATCATAAATAGTTGCTATTAATTCCTTCTGATAAGGGTTTAAACCTAATTTTTTTCCGTGACATCAGTTGGATATGAATTCAGAAAAGTATGTAACATATTATTCAATAAGTTTCTAATTTGTAAGGGTCTAAAAATGCGACCTGGGCAGATTATATTTATTAGACAACTATTCAAAAGACATGAAACTGTTATCCAAGAATAAGTCACGAAAACATGTTATACCCTTCGTTTTCCATACCAGAAAGGCTTGATCCATAACGGAGGGTTGAATTAGATATAATAGATATAATAAATTAGATATAATAGGACTTGATAGAATAAATTTATTCAAGCCAAAAAATTTACGAAATTGAAACTATATTCATAGTGTATATTTAATTATTGGATTAACCATTTGTTTATTTAATTTAGAAAGAACAAAGGGAAGTGAGGTCCCTAAACTAGAAACCAATGAAAACCCTTGTACGGAGTTACATTCAAGGTTCACCCATTGTGGACTTTGAATTACATCCAAGTTCTGTGTCTGAAATATTAAATATCGAATATTAATTGCCCAGTAATAAAATCTTATGCTAAACCATCATCCTTTTCAGACTTCTGTAAATATTTTTTACTTAACCTAGAATTTTTATTCTGCCATATGTATGAAGAAATTTTAGAGTCAACGATATCAAAAAAGGATTTAGAAATAAAAATTGGTAGCACTTGAAATAAGTATAAAAATTTAGGTAAAATAATCATCTTAATAGCATTGATTCGACCAATCAGTAATAAAGACAACTGGGACCATTCAGTAAAGAATTGTTTAACCTGATCAATTAAAGGTAAAAAAAAATTGACCTTAAATAAATCCTAATGCTTCTTAGTAGTTTTAACACCCAAATAAGTAAAATAGTCTATGACCAATCTGAATGGTAAACGTTTATAAATTGGAACTTGCATATTTAATGGGAAGAGTTTACTCTTATTAAGATTCAGTTTGTAGCCAGAAAAGCTACTAAACTGAGCAAGCAGAGACAAAACTGTAGGAATGGATTTCCTTGGTTTGGAAATATATTGTAACAAGTCATCTGCATATAATGATAGGTTGTATGTCCCATTCCCATGGGTAATGCCAAAGATGTTAGATGAGTCATGAATAGCAATAGCTAAAGATTCCAAAGCAATATCAAATAATAAAGGGCTAAGAGGACAACCTTGCCTAGTACCACGAAATAACTGAAAAAAGGGAGATCTTTGATTATTGGTAAATACCAAAGCCGAAGGGGTATGGTATATCAATTTAATCCAAAATATAAATTTCAGACTAAAATTAAAATTCTCAAGTGTACTGAGTAAGTATGGCCATTCAAACGCTTTCTCAGCGTCCAGTGAAATGGCACATTCTGGAGTTCTAGGTGAGGGAGTGTAAACTATATTAGTTAATATCTTAATATTAAAGATGAATAGCAATTTTTAATAAATCCAGTCTGGTCAACAGAAATAATTTGAGGCAATATATTCTCCAATCTGGTTGACAATATTTTAGAAAAAATCTTGAAATCCACATTCAGCGAGGATATAGGCCTATATAATGAACATTCAATAGGATCTTTATCTTTTTTAAGAATTAGGGAAATAGACGCTTCATTAAAAACTTTACAGAAGAAATTTCCAGTGGGTTATGATGGAACACTTTTAAAGCATATATCCATGGACAAGTTATTCCATATTCTGCTGGGGTGAAAAAACAAATCAATAATGAAATACTTATGCTGGTTGACAAGATTAAAGAAATTGATAAGAAATATTCTATTGCTGTTAGTAAGGAGCTTTATAAAAAGAAAGTTGAACTTCAAATGGAGCATAGTCTATTTTTAACTTCCTCTATTAAAAATCAATTAATTAAAATTAAGACCAGTTTTATATACATGGTGATAAATCTGGTAAATTACTGACCAATCGGTTGAAAACTGCTTCTGTTAAATGCCAGATTATCAAGATTTCTAAAGGAGATGGTACTCTGACAGTTGATCATGATGAGATAAACAAACCTTTTCAAGAATTTTATAACTTCTATATCAATCAGAATTTCGTAATGACCCCACTATAATGTATGAATTTTTAAGGAAATTGAATATTCTGAAATTATCACCCAATGAATATTAGATGCCTCTATTACGGAAGAAGAAATACAGGAGGCTATTTTTTCAATGAATTCAGCTAAAGCACTTGGTCGTGTGGTTACACAGTAGAATTTTTAAAATCTTTTCCCACTATACTTTCTCCTTGGTTATGTAAAATCTTTAAGGATGCAGTAACCATAGGTAAATTACCAACAACCATTCCATGGTCAAATTCACTTAGAACACACTTCTTACCCATTTAGCTATTTAGTCCGAACAACAACTGAATCTCTTGACCATTTCTGCATGGCTTTTATAGACTGAGTTGCTGCACATGATTGGCTGATTAGATATTTGCATTGATGGCAGGTGTACAGGTGTACCTAATAAAGAGTTAACTGAATGTGTGATACCAGGTCCATGACTAGACTTTAGCACTCTAGGTAAGCGTAGGAGTGATTTACAATGAGCTTGTCTGATCAACACTTTGAAACAATTTCAATCAGGAGTATAGTCTTGGCCCTTGCTTGGACACTGATTGGCTTTTGGAATTTGCACATTAACTACCAAATATAATGTTGCTGAATTGTATATTTCCATAAAGTTTACTATTTGTTTGTTGCCTCCATGATGAATTTCTGTAAACTATTTTTAAGCAAAGTATAATTAATTGTTTTTATTTTTGATTGGTAACAGAACAATTGGATCAGGCCAGGTTCTTCGAGCAGTTCTTGGAGATCATTCTCTTTCAAAGCATGAGATAAGTGAACAAAGACTGCGCATCATCAGACAGATTCCCATTACAAAATACAACAATCAGACTAAGAAAGATGATATCATGCTGCTGCAAGTATGAATTTTTTTCTCATTCTTAAGCAGTTTAAAATAGTTAATTTGTTTATTAGCAATGTTTACTTTACTGAACAACAACTGTTGAATGGCTTTTGTGACTTGGATGAGAATTATTGATTGTGGAGAATATTAGTATTGGCAATGATCCCTCCCATCCGTCCAACAGTCTCCTTGATTCCCTTCCGTCAGGCAGGCAGTTCGATAGAAATACGACAAGAACTGTGAGGATGAGAAACAGCTTCTTCCCCGAGGCTATAACATGACTGAACTCCCTGCCACCACCCAGGTCTCATCAGTTATGAAGCGTCAGTAGCTCGTACTCTTTACTTTTTAACTGTGCAACTTATTATTTGTTAATTTAATTGTGGTCATATTACTTCATGTGTTATGTGTATGAGGTACAGTATATGTACAGTGTTGTGACCTTGGTCAGGAGGAAGGTTGTTTTGTTTGGCTGAATACATGTGTACGATTGAATGACAATAAATTGAACTTGAACTTGAGCTGTCTAAGCCTGGGCAATATCACAGTTAACCTTGCCCTTGACATATAAAGGGTTAGTAAGATAATTGGGCACATGAGTATAATTGGGTGGCTGGAAGGGCCTGTTACTATGTTGTATCGTTAAACTAAATTAAATATAAACTTTAATTAAAAGTGTGACAGCTGCTAAGTCTGACTTATTGGAGTTTCATCATTAACAAAGAAAGAGTTAGAGTGAAGAACCTTCACAGTAGGATTAATGCTTTATGACCATCATCCACACCACAATTTTCTTGACAAATTATCGATTCCATCATATGAAATGTAATTGATATTTAATTTTATTGGTCACTTTTAATTGAGTCTTTGTCACTTTGAT
This sequence comes from Hemitrygon akajei, assembly GCF_048418815.1. Lineage (NCBI taxonomy): Eukaryota > Metazoa > Chordata > Chondrichthyes > Myliobatiformes > Dasyatidae > Hemitrygon > Hemitrygon akajei. Next base: position 38,480,276 of record NC_133136.1, read on the forward strand.
CATCTGAAAATAAAGTAAGAATTCTGGGAAACAAAACATTTAAATAGATAAACAAACAAATCTCTTCAGGAGTAAAGAGATCATTCAAGATATTCTTCACTTTTAGGATCTCAAATACGTGAATTCAGTGTTTTTGTGTCAACAGCTCGAGACTGATGCAAAAATCAACCAGTATGTGAAAGTACTCAACCTTCCCAAAGGAGGAATCACCGACATGAAATCTGGAACAAGGTGCACGGTGGCAGGATGGGGAGAAACAGAAATAAACAATTACCCTGACACACTTCAAGAGGTGGAGGTCGAGGTAATTGATCGCCGAACATGCAACAGCATGGATTATTACAATCATAGTCCTGAAATAACCCAGGACATGATCTGTGTTGGTGACAGCAAGGGCAGAGGAGATTCATGTCAGGTGAGTATGATGTCTAGCCGTGTTATCAGTAACATTTCAATCAAGTTATTGGATTAATTATAAAAACCCCAGTGATTCACCAATGCCTTCTACAGATTGAAACTTTCCACCCTTCCTCAGTGATATTGTGACTGACTCTTACCTGCTTTCTGAAGAGCTACTCAGTTGCATTAAAAAGTCTTCAGAATGTTGTCCAGCATTACCTTAGGGAAGCTAAGGGAAACTAGATTAGGCCATAAATGCTACACTTACAGGCAATGTCCACATCCCCAAGTGGATTAAAACATAATAATCAGATAAGAAAATGTGTATGTGTTGATTATGGAGGAACCATTTTCTTGCATTTTCTAGAATCTCATATCTAGGCCCTGAATTTAGATGTCAACATAACTTGCTATAATTTCTCTACCAATAAACTTTGTCTACCGTCAGTATGATGATGAAGTGTGCAGATGCAAGATAACAGAGTCAATCTGGAGGAATGTAACGTATTGACATGTCTAAAATGTAAAGAGAATTTATTCTAAATCATGTCAATTTGCAAATAAGGATCATGCTAGATCTCGTGCTCTGTCTGATCCTAACATCCAGTTGGGACAGAGTGGATCAGTCTGTCTGACACTCTGTACCCATGAGGTGCCCTGTGAGACAGACCAGGCTCGGGACGCTGAGCAGAATCAGGAATTGGATCCTGAGGATTTGCCTCCATGAATATCCTGACAGCCTTCAACAGCTCATAGTGAAAAATGTCAGAGATGATTAAAAACTATACAAGCATATTTAATAAAAATTGTTTAAAGACAACTGAACATAATAGAAAATAAATAAAAAGGATAAAATAAAGTAAATTTAATAGACCATTTCCCATTATTTAGTTATTTCACAGACCAGTGACTCCATTCAGTGAAGGAGGTTACTGTTCTCGTGTCAGCTAGTCTTGCTTAAAAGCAGGGGGTCGGGTACAAAGTGAATCTGGCCAGATGCACGAGCTGGGTTCAGTAGAGAGTCGAGTGGCAGAGTGGAGGGACAGCTACACCAGCATTTGACATCTGTTTCATTCTGAACTTCCACATTCCACCAGAATTTGAAGTCAAACTGAAGTACAGATTGCAGATGGCTGATGGTTTTCTACACAATGGCTAAATTAGGAATAAACTCAATCCAGGCCATGGGAAACATTCCATGAAAAGACTCTTTGTGAGTCCAGTTACCTACATTTGCTCCTAAAGTAAACTCACACCTCCTCGGTACAGCTGGGCACGGATAATGAATTGTGATGTGATGTCAAACTGACAGTTTGCAGTCTGTCACTTTAGCTAATTCTGCTCAATTGTCACCTTCATCTTTTTCTCTCTCTTCCAGGGTGATTCAGGCGGCCCTTTGATATGCAAGAAAATGTACACTGGGATCGTGTCCTTTGGCAAAGGATGTGCAATTGCCAAAAAGCCTGGGGTGTACACTTTACTAACAAAGAGATACATTGATTGGATTCGGGATACAATTGGTTGACCGCTGAAGAATGCTGAAGAGCTGTACTGAGTTATCACAAACCTGCTTCACTCTGCTTTACTTACACTGATGCTCAGTTAATTGGCCTAGAGGGCCGGCTTGCCTCTATCCTTACCTTTTCTGTTTTGCATAAAATGTTACAGCAAAGTGCAATAAAAAACAATAATTATCAAATTCCTTGCCTTGTGAAATTCCTGTCCACTGATGTAAGTTATGAAAGTGAACTGAACCACATGTAGGTGACATTTTAGACCAGCAGCAGTGACTTGCTTTGCACCATAGAGATGTCGATAGTGGAGGCAATCAGATTGTGAGATCATTAGGATTTGCATTAAAATATCACAGATTGATTGTGGAGTAGCTTTATAGAGGTTGTCGCAACTTCATGGACAGAAGGGCTGCCCGGTGCTGTGAAGTTCTTTGTTCTATCAAGTAAATATTTAACTTTGGAACTGAATGCTCCTCTTGCACTACCAATGATCGAATGAGATTTACAGGAAGATGTTGTTTCCTGCTTCTCATTGCTAACTGTCGCAACTCCAACAGTGACCTCAGGTCAGCTGCAGGGTCATCAGCCGGGACCACCACTCATTGATATTTCTCTCCCTTAGCCCTGGTCCATCTCCTGGTGGCACAGCAGTGACACGGGCCTCCCTGTCACCGCCTGCAGCTTCCAATGGGGTTAGTTGGTCCCTCAATTATGTCCTTCCTCCTCAGCCACAGCCAAAAGTTGCCCTTTTCTGCCTCTTCAGCCAGCTCTCTGGTGACCTCCTGAGCCTCATTCCTGTCACTGCCCTATCACAGGGTAACCTTGTCAGGGTAGATGATTGCCTCATGTCTTACACTCAGCTGCTAGGACTGAGTACTTCAGCCTCATCTGCTCATGGGCAGCCTCCACTCCTTCCTCCCATGGGACGGTTAACTCAATGAGAACCTCTGCACTGTGAGATGGAGCAGCTGCTCTCAATTTATCAATTGTCTCAGCTTAATTTGCCTAAATAACAGAAGCCTAATGTCTCCATGATATCCAGATGCCTCCTTAGTTGAACGATTATCTCAACTCTCCAAATGTTTCACAGAATGGTATAAAAAGTCTAAGGAACTTTGCAATTCCCATTTCCAACCCCAGTTGTAGGTTGCACACTTTGAAGGCAGCCACTGCAGGGAAGCTGCATGTTGAATGAAATCAAATTGGGACAGTTAACATGATTGAGAGTTGAAGAACCGTGGGAGGGAGGGAATCAGGAAGAGAGTGGGCCACTCTAAAACAGAGGTCAGAAAGATAACTGTGGAACTGAGATGGAGAACGAGTGATTGAGCAATAGATGAGCTTCAGGGTGAGACGTGATTGGGAAATCAGAATGAAAGACACAGGACATGGTGATTTGGGCATTATAGGGAAAGTCGTATGAAAGAACCAAAGTCTGAAAATGAATGATCATCTTTATTCATCACTATACATTTAGACTTAGCACAACACAAGAAAAAATGGATGAATTTCAGCCTTGAGGTGCTTTTTCAACATTGAATAAACTGCAAACATCTTATTTGTAGAACCTAATTACTGGATTTCGCGATTCTATAATGACAAACCAATCCGTGCTGAATTGTACAATTATAATTCAAATTCATTTATCTGGCTCTATTTTTGTCATGAGGAAATTGTCACCCATTTCTTGCTATCTCACCTATAATATTCATTATCCTGTTAACATCTGACAGTCAGACTGTTCATTTAATTGTATTTGGATTGGTTTATTGTTGTCAAATGTACTGAGGTTCAGTGAAAGCTTGTACTGCATACTGTTCATACAGATCAAATCATTACACACGGCATTGCGATAGAACATGGTAAAGCAAGAACAGAATGAAGAATAAAGTGAAACAATTACAGGGAAAGTGGCCTTTTTCTAATTTAGAATCTCAGCCTGTGCACTAGACCAATCTTTTAGCATATTTACTTAGAAATGTGGTCACTGGATTCAAAGTGTTTCCCTATAGAACCTTTTGTCACCTGCCCTGTCTCATCCCTGATAGCAGATTCAGCATTGTACACTCTCTCATTGTCACTTCTATGTACTGATGGAGGGAACTTTTCAGAGCACGTTTGACAAACGCTATCCAATCTCATCATTTTACAGTATGTGATTCCCCGTCACTATCTGGAAAGCTAAAATCACCTACTATAACAATCTTATGTTTCTTGCAACAGTCTGTGATCTATTTACAAATTTGTTCCTCTAAATCCCTCGGACTGTTGGGTGATCTGTAATATAGCCATTAACATGGTCACACCTTTCTTATTTCTCAGTTCCACCCATAAGGGATCACTAGTCGAGTTCTGCAGTCTGCCCTGATGGGCCACCGTCGTGACATTTTCCCTGACTGATAATGCCACCCCTCCTCCTTTCATCCCTCCTGCTCCCTCACATCTAAAACAACAGAACCCCCGTAATATTGAGATGCCAGTCCTGCCTCTCCTGCAGCCAAGTATCACTAATGGCTACAACAGCATAATTCCATGTGTTGATCCAGGCCCTGAGCTCATCCACCTTTCCTATGATACTTCTTGCATTGAAATATACACAGCTCAGGACACTGGTCACACCCTGCTCAATCTTTGATTTCTGACTCCGTCTGAGGTCTTACCGATATCTGCATCCACAACCTCTCCACTAACTATTCTGGCACTCTGGTTCCCGTCCCCTGCAACTCTAGTTTAAACTCCACTGTGCAGCGTTAACAAACCTTCCCACTAGGATATTAGTCACCCTTCAGTTCAGGTGTAAACCATCCCTTCTGTACAGGTCCCACCTTCCCTGGAAGAGAGCCCAATGATCCAAAAACCTTATGCCATCCCTCCTGCACCAACTCCTTAGCCACGTGTTAAACTGGATAATCTTCCTATTTCTGGCCTCGCTAGCACGTGGCACAGGTAGTAATCCTGAGATCACAGCCCTGGAGATCCTGCCCTTTAAATTGGCACCTACCTCCCGATGCAGAACTTCATCATTTGTCCTACCCATGTCATTGGTATCTACATGGACCATGACCTGTGGATGTTCACCCTCCCGTTTAAGAATGCGGAGGACTTGATCTGAGATATTTCGGACCTTCGCACCTGGGAGGCCACATTCCATCTGGAAATCTAATTCTCATCCACAGAATCTCCTGTCCGTTCCCCTAACTAACGAATCCCCTATCACCACAGTTTGTCCCTTCTCCCCACCTTCCCTTCTGAGTCACAGAGGCAGACTCAGTGCCAAAGATCTGACACTGTGACTTTCCTCTGTTGGGTCATCCCCCGAACAGTAAACAAATAATGGTATACCTGTTGTTGAGGGGGATGTCCACAGGACTGTTTAACTGGCTGTTTAACCCCTTTCCCCCTCCTGACTGTCACCCGTTTTCCTGTGTCCTGCACCTTGGGTATCTCTCCATATATCCTATCTATAACCCTTTCAGCCTCCCAAATGATCCAGTGTTCCATCTCCAACTCTTTCACGTGGATTGTTAGCATCTGCAGGTGGACACTGGTGGTCTCCCTGTCTTCTGACATCCCACAAGAGGAGCATTCAACTATCCTGTCTGGATGAGCTGAGCTGTCTCCGAAACTCTCTGCAGTTCCTTGTGGCCATGAGCAGTGCAGCTGCCATAACGCATCAAGACAGAATGCTTTCTATGCTGCATCAATAAAAATAGGCAAGGTTCAAAGGGTACCTACCAAATTTCTGTCACCTCCTGAGGAAGTAGAGGTATTCATGAGCTTTTTGGTCATGGTGTATGGCTGTTGGTCCAGAACGGGTGATGTTCACTCCTAGGAACTTGCAGATCTCAACCATCTCAACCTCAGCATTGTTGTTGAAGATAGCAGCTGATCAAAACCCTCCTTCCTGATGTCAATGACCAGCTCTTTTGTTCTGCTGAATTGAGGAAAAGATTGTTGTCATGACAGCATGTTACTAAGCTCTCAGTCTCCTTCCTGTATCCGAGTTCATCATCATTTGAGATAGGGGCCACCATGGTGGAGGTAGAGCAGAACCTGGCCACAGAGTTTGAGTGTACAGGGACCTGAGGACCCTGTGCAAGTAGGGGGCTGAGGACACAGCCTTGTGAAATGAGAATAATCATGATGAAGGTGTTGAGCCTACCCTACTGGTTCCAGTTTGTTGGTCAGGAAGTCAAGGATCCAGATGCATAGGGAGGCCTGGGGAAGGAACTCGATTGATAGGAAACCCTACATTTCCCAGAATGGCTGATGCTGAGGCCCTCCTGGTGGATGCTCTGGAAAACCACGAAACGGAGTCACGTTTACTGCTGGGGTATTGGTGAGGCCCGAACTGTAGAAGCCATCGGTTGTACAGGTAAACAAGATGACGTGATTGCCAGGATCACCTCAGAGAGGGAGGTCACCCTCAGGAGGGGATGCCAATGGCACATCTTTTTCCAGTGACTGTAATGTCTAGTTTACTTGTGAGAAAAGCAGGCGAGGGAACATCTCCTGGAGCAGGAAATTTGACGGCCAAGTCATTCAACTTTGGTGACTCCTTGTACCTGTAAGTTGGATAAGGAGACTGACAGAGAAGATGTTGATGTTCGAAGATGTCTTTTCTTTGGATGGGTTTGATGTGGGTTGTTCCAAGAGTACTCGCCACACCATCCGAGTGTCAGAGGACACTCATTTCAGAGAACGGTCTTGGCGATTGGCACCACAGAGATGGAGGATATTCGGCAACATCTGTGGAATCTGAAGGACACTGAGAAGGAAGATTCGACGGAGCCCAAGAGTGGGAACTCGACTGGTTGTCGGAGAGTATGTGATGGTGCTGTGTCAGCTTTTCGAAAATTTGAGAGCCACTTGTGCATGTTTGACTGCTTAATTATAATAGGCCTTTCTTTTTTTCTCTCTCTTTTCTGTAATAACTCTTTGATCAAGGTAATGTTCATTAATGTACTTTCTTTATAATTGTATGGAATGTATGAATTGTTATTTCTTGCCGACAGGCGATTGCATGGGGCAGTAAATTACACATTATTCACACAAACCGGTGTTCAGGTGGGTGAGACATTCCAACCTCACGGGTTTGGCAGGACCTCAGTCTCATCTACCCTGGACATACGGAGACTTGCTTGAGATACTGATGTACCTAAATGATCTCATAGTGTTCGGGCCCACACTAGACAAGCGTGAGATGAGGCTACAGCTGGTGTTAGACCACCTGAAAGAAGAAGAGTTAAAACTGTCACAGAACCTGTGCCAGTTCTGTAAGATGTCAGTCAACTATGTCGGACTCAATGCCTCACAGGATGGAGTGGCTACAGACCGTCCAGGATAGAGCAGGTGACCACATGTCCAAGGCCCAAGAATGTGAGTGCACTAAGTTCATTCCTTGGATTTTGAGGGTACCACTGGAGATTTGTGAAGGACTACTCCAGAGAAAGCCACTCTGTGAATCAGTTTCTGTGTGGTTACCCACCCTCGGGGAAGAAAGGGAGGAAAATGAGAAGTAAAGAAGGCAAGGTTGATCTTAGCCATTCGGAGCCTTTCAGGGAAAGATGGGATGCAAAATGTGAAGGGTCCTTTCAGCTGCTGAAAGAGTTGCTGACTGACACAGCTGTGCTCGTCTTTGCAAACCTCAGCTGGAATATGTACTGCATCCAGATGCCAGCTGTGAGGCTTTGGCAATGTTCTATATCAGGACCATGGGAAAGGGGTGAGACCTCTGACTGGTGCAAAGACAAAGCACCCTGCAATACCCTTACTGACGAGAGAATGGGACAAACTGGAGTTGAGGAAGAAAGTTTTATACAGGGTCATGTCTCCTCCAGACAGGCCTCGGCGTTCCCAGTTGGTTTTGCCTGAGAAGTACCGGAGTATTGTACTAAAGTCACTTCATGATTATTCAGGTCATTTGGGGTTTGACAAGACCCACGGATTGGTACGAGACCGGTGCTATTGGCCTCGAATGAAACCTGAGGTTGAAGAATACTGTAAGTCGTGCATCTGATGTATTCGGAGGAAGACACTGCCTACGAGAGTTGCTCCATTACTTCACTTACAAAGCATGGGACCACTTTAGTTAGTGTCTTTGGATCACCTCTCCACAGAGACTGATTCCAGTAATGTTGGAAATGTTTTGGATCACCACACCTGAAATGCTCAAGGCTTCCCCACAAAGGATCAGAGAACAGCCACAGTTGCCAAAATGTTCTGGGCAAAGTATTTTGTTGTTTACGGCCTCCCAGGAATAGTACACAGTGATCAGGGAAGGGATCTTTGTGAGTCAGCTCCTACATGGGTTACTGAGCATGCTGGGAGCTGAGAATTCAAGGACCACGTCATATCACCCTCAGGGTCATCCTCAGCCTAAAAGTTTCAACAGGACATTGTTAGACACGCTTGAAACTCTGGATGACAACAAAAAGAACAAGTGGAGTCAGCATATAGAGCATTTGGTACACCGCTACAACTGTACACAGAATGAAGCTACTGGCTACTTGCCATACTATTTGACGTTCAGATGTGAAGCAAGATTACCTGTGTATATCTGTTTTTGAGCCAACAGTGAAGACTTACTGCAGAAAAAGTAACTGAAAGTATGTGTCTGGCATGAAGAAAGAACCACAAAGAGCTTATGATCTAGCAGTGGTTTCTGTCACAACGGAAACAAGAGGAGATATGATCAAAAGACTAGGTTCACAGAACTGATGCCTGGAGACAGAGTGTTAGTAAGAAATTTGGAGCTACCAGGTATGCATGCATTGGCCGACCGTTGGGTGTCCACACCTTACGTAGTGGAGAGCCAGATGCTGATTTGCCAGTTTCCAAGTGAAGCCAGAAGATGGGAATGGTCCTGTCAAAATTCTCCATCAGAATCACCTTCTTCCTTTAGGGCATGAAGTACGTGTTGACCCAGAGTCTGACACAGAACTACACCTGGTAGGAGAACTCTGCACAGAAGGAAAACAGAAAGGCAAACTGCTGACAATAGTGTGATTCCAGTGGAAAGACCTGAAAAGAGACCGACCACGGAATACAATACAGTCTCAGAGGATGAGGAACTGGGAGTATTATATGATTTATATGCAAACTCCCCAAGATTTGATGAAGTGATTTCTATCAGTGGACAGGCCAACATAATAATTGACAGTGAGGGCAAAATGGGCTCCAATATGATTGAGGATGAAGCTGAATTCAGTCAGGGGGCTGGGGGACCTGTGTCAGAGTGATAGATAGGGTCAGGCAACCATGAGTGAACAGGAACCGTCACAAGAAGTGCCTGAGGCTGAGGAAGCTGAGGAAAAGATAAGTTCTCAGAGAGTCAAGAAGCCCCCAGACAGGCTGGCATCTGATGCACGGGATAAACAGTGTTGTATCCATCCCAGTAGTGAGATCTGTTACTGCCATTTACAGAAATCACAACATTTATTTGAATATTGTGTTATTGATAATGATTTACTATATTTTAAAGACATGAGGACATGACTATTTTGGTGGGGTGGGGGGGGGGCAACAGATTGCCCTGTTTAAGATTTCTACTGTTATGCTGTGAGGTATGTGTTGCCTCTATGGCATTTGTTTAGTTGATTATATTTTCGCTTTAGTAATTCGTTTGTTATCATTTTCTAGTTAAAGTTAAGATTGTTTAAAGTAAATTCGTTGTCTGTGATATATCGTGGCATGCGATGACGTCACACCCGGTTTCGCCGCGTCTTGTGGGAAAATACCGGTTTGGAGAAACGGGAAGGAGGGGGCTCACATGTGCAGGATCAGCGCGAGAAAAGTTTTCTTTCTACGCACTAGAACCATCAGTGAAGCAATGCTGTAAGTTCATGAGATAATCGATATGTTGAATTAAAAATGTTAATGCTGATTCTGTTAAAAGTAATGATGGTTAATAAGGTTTATGTTTTTGTTATTTAAAGAGTTGCGGATAGTTTGTGTTGAAGTGTATTTAAAGCAGTCGATGGCGTAGGTAGATTCTGACTGGATGTTGCACTTTAATGTAATATAGTTGTTGTAGTTTTACTTTTGCAAGTATTTATGATGTAAATGTGATATCAAGAAGGAAACAAATACTGTATATATTTTGTATTGTTTTATCAACAGTTTTCACCATACGTTAATGTGGAAGAGTGAACAGTAAACGGTTAATCTTACTGCAATCCTGTCTTCATTGACTACGGTTTACCTCGGTGTTTAGTTCAGAGTTCTTTTACACCCGTGCGAGAACACTACAGTGAAAAGGCGGCATTATCAGGTGTTTCAAGTGCTGCAATGACAACTCGATCCAGCATCAAGTCATTGCCATCCAGCGACAGGGGCAGTAGGGCATCATCAAGTAAGAAGCCGAAGACCAAATGGAAGCGGCTGCCAGAGAAGCCGAAAACCAAAAGGAAGCGGCTGCCAGAGAAGCCAAAAACCTGTTGGAAAAGGTAAGGATAGAGTCAGAGTTAGAAGTGCTGACGCTACACCGAGAAGCAGAAGCTGCCAGGGTGGAAGCAGAGATATTAGAAAATGCTGAAGAAATGCATGTTCTGGTTGACGTAAAATCTACTTCAGAAAAGATCAGATTGGAACGCACAAGCGACTATGTCCGATCTCAAATAGACTTGAAGATTCGTTCTTCCTCTCCATACTTATATGCTAACGTCCCATTTCATGAGGAGTCTCAGAGAGGCCCAATTGCATCACATCCATCCGAGGAAGACAATTTACCCTTGCAACTCCACGATGAATTCAAGAATGAAAGGGCTGATGATAAATACTTCTCAACACCAAACTTACCAGATTTGGCGAGAAGAGAGGCAAAGGCTGAATTCAGAACAGCAAATTCCATGAGAGATGTACACCCTCAGTCATATACCCACCGACATATTCCCTCAGCCAGCATGTCACTTGCAGTTGAACCCATGGCACAGTATTTGGCACAACGAGATCTCGTCACTTCAGGACTATACCAGTTCGATGATAAACCTGAAAATTACCGTGCATGGTACTCCACATTCACCGACGCTATTGACGGAGTCCAGCTCAGAGCAACCCAAGAATTGGATCTTATGGCGAAATGGCTGGGAAAAGAATCATGCGAACAGGTGAGACGCATACGTTCAGTGTACATCAACAACCCCAAGCTAGCCTTATGCAAAGCATGGGAGAGACTTTGGGAGTGCTATGCGGCCCCTGAAATTATTGAATCAGCACTATTCCGACGTCTGGAAAATTTTCCTAAGGTGTCAGCCAAGGACCACACTAAGTTAAGAGAGCTTGGAGATTTACTCATGGAGATTCAAGGTGCCAAAGAAGATAGCTATTTAACTGGTCTATTATACCTAGGTACTTCATACGGGATTAGACAAATCGTGGACAAACTTCCATTTGGGCTGCAGGAAAGGTGGGTGTCTGTTGGCTCAGAGTACAAGGAAAAGAACGATGATCGATTCCCTCCCTTTGAGTATTTCACTAGGTTTGTGTGCAAGGAGGCGAAGAATCAAAACGACCCTAGCTTCATGAGTCCAGGTAGCAGTACAATTTACACCAAGCCAGTTAAATCCACTTTGAATAATTTCAACATTAATAAACCTGTCTCAGTGCTTAAGACTGAAGCCTTTACAACTAACAATGACCCTAGCAAGAATTGTCTATTGCATAACAAACCCCACTCCCTCAAAAAATGCAGAACGTTTAGGAAAAAACCCCTTGAAGAGAGGATGGCCCTTCTCAAGGAGAAAAAAATATGTTTTAAATGCTGTTCCTCTACCTCTCACCTTGCTAGAGAGTGTACGATCACCGTGAAGTGCCCGGAATGTAATAGCACTAATCACGATGGGGCCATGCATCCCGGCCCGTTACTGCAAACCGACAACGCTCCTTCACTCCCACAACAGGATGGTGGGGAGGGAGAGGCTCACTCCAGGACAAATGTTGTCAGCTCGAGCTGCACAGAAGTTTGCGGTCAAGCTCAGTCAAGCCGTTCTTGTTCAAAGATCTGCCTCACTAAGGTGTACCCTAAGGGAGCCAAAGACAAGGCCATCAAAGCCTATGTAGTTCTGGATGACCAGAGCAATCGCTCACTAGTCAGTCCAGAGTTCTTTAACATGTTCCACATTGAGAGTAATCAGTTCCCATACTACCTTAGAACTTGCTCAGGCAGCGTGGAAACTTATGGAAGGAAGGCAGAAGGCTTCCAGCTCGAGTCCCTAAATGGTAAAGTTGTCATCTGTCTCCCTCCACTCTTAGAGTGCAATGAAATTTTGAATAACCGCACTGAGATCCTGACGCCAAGTGCAGTGCTACACCAGCCACATCTCCACCACATTGCCAAGCACATCCCAGAACTGGATCCAAATGCAGAAATACTTCTGCTATTAGGAAGAGATGTTCTCCAGGTGCACAAGGTTAGGCAGCAGGTCAATGAACCACATGACGCCCCCTTTGCGCAATGCCTGGATCTGGGCTGGGTGGTGATAGGAGAGGTGTGCCTTGGCAATCTACACAAACCGACAGTTAACACACTCAAGACCAATGTGCTAGAGAGTGGCCGACATTCAATTTTTCAACCCCGCACAAGTTTCATGTGTATCAAGGAAGCACGACAAGGCTTTAACAAATGTAAAGTAACTGACAAGACGCTGGGTTAGTCAGTCTTCGCTCAAACTGAGCATGATAATAAACTTGCTCCATCAGCTCAAGACGCCATTTTCATAAAAATAATGGACACCAAGGTCTTCAGAGATGAAGCAAATAATTGGGTCGCCCCACTACCTTTCAGAGAACCACGCCAGTGCTTGCCAAACAACAAAGAGCAGGCAGTCAAGCGGTTCACGTCCTTGCAAAAAACCCTGAAAAGGAAACCTGAGATGCAGCAACAATACGTAGCATTTATGGAGAAGATCTTCGCTAATGGACATGCTGAAGTAGCACCGCCACTGAGGGAAGGTGAGGAGTGCTGGTACCTCCCAATGTTTGGGGTCTACCACCCACAAAAGCCCAATCAGATCAGGGTGGTCTTTGACTCCAGTGCTCAGTGCTGGTGTCTCCCTTAATGACGTGCTCCTTACAGTACATGCCCCGACCTCAACAATACCCTTCTCGGGGTCCTGCTGCGCTTCCGGAAGGAGAAGGTTGCAATCTTAGCGGACATCCAGCAGGTGTTCCATTGCTTCTTAGCACAGGAGGACCATCGCAATTTCCTCCATTTCTTATGGCACAAATGTAACTTCCTTCGCACTGTGGACGAATTGGCCCAGGCAAAGGACGTCATCTTTAAAGTATCTCAAAGAGCGGCTTTTGCAGGGGAGTTTTTGGCTCTCCAAGCTAATAAACCAATACCAAAGGACAGCCCTTTGATGAAATTCAACCCCATCCTGAAGAACGATATCATCTGCATTGGAGGCCGGATAATACACTCCCAACTTCCAGCTGCAGAAAAGAGTCCAGTAATCCTGCCCAATGACAGCCATGTGTCCTTACTGCTCACTTGCCATCACCATGAACAAGTAAGGCATCAGGGCCGTCACCTGACGGAAGGAGCAATAAGGGCAGCGGGACTGGATCTTGGGAGGTAAAACACTGATCAATTCAGTACTTCATAAATGTGTAACCTGCAGGAAACTGCGAGGCAAGTTAGAAGCTCAACGTATGGCGGACCTCCCACCAGAACGCCTTGAAGCCTGCCCTCCTTTTACATATGTGGGGCTCGACGTATTTGGTCCCTGGACTATCACTACGAGATGCACCAGAGGAGGACAAGCAGAGAGCAAGCGGTGGGCCATCATGTTTAGCTGCATGAGTTCAAGAGCGGTACACATTGAGGTCATCGAATCTTTGGATACATCCAGCTGCATTAACGCTCTCAGGCGCTTCTTTGCGCTAAGAGGCCCTGCAAAACAGTTAAGGTCTGATTGCGGCACGAACTTTGTTGGAGCATCAAAGGAACTGGGGATGGACAAAACGGTGCAAAAGTACCTCAGTCAGCAGGGATGCAACTGGGAGTTTAACACACCACACGCCTCTCACATGGGAGGCGCATGGGAGCGGATGATTGGTATCGCCAGAAGAATTCTTGATTCAATGTTTCTGCAGCAACGCACCCGATTGACCCATGAGGTACTGTGCACACTAATGGCAGAGGTCACAGCCATTATAAATGCACGACCATTCCTACCTGTGTCTTCTGACCCGGAAAACCCCTTCATACTTTCGCATCAATGCTCCTTATGCAGAATGCAGGAGCTCCCCCTCCACCAGGAGACTTCTCTAATAAGGATTTGTACACAAAGCAATGGAGACAGGTCCAGGCTCTGGTAAATCAGTTCTGGTCTCGTTGGAGACATGAATATCTACCTTTGTTGCAACACAGACAAAAGTGGACAGAACCCGGCAGGAATCTTCAAGTTGGAGATTTAGTCCTGCTCAGAGACAAGCAAATCGCCCGCAACTGCTGGCCAATGGCCAGAATCACTGCCACATTCCCTGGTAGGGATGGACATATCAGGAAGGTTGAGTTGAAAACTTCTGACCAAGGTGATGTGAAAATTTACCAAAGGCCAGTTACAGAAGTCATTCTACTTCTACCTAAGGACTGATTTAGAGACTGAAGTTTTGTATTATGTTCATTGTGACCCTACAAAGGTCAGGCGGGGAGTGTGCTGCCTCCATGGCATTTGTTTAGTTTATTACATTTTCGCTTTAGTAATTCGGTTGATATCATTTTCTAGTTAAAGTTAAGATTGTTGAAAGTAAATTCGTTGTCTGTGATATATCGCGGCATGTGATGACGTCACACCCAGTTTCGCCGCGTCTTGTGGGAAAATACCGGTTTGGAGAAACGGGAAGGAGGGGGCTCACATGTGCAGGGTCAGCGCGAGAAAAGTTTTCTTTCTACGCACTAGAAACATCAGTAAAGCAACGCTGTAAGTTCATGAGATGATCGATATGTTGAATTTAAAATGTTAACGCTGATTCTGTTAAAAGTAATGACGGTTGATAAGGTTTATGTTTTTGTTATTTAAAGAGTTGCGGATAGTTTGTGTTGAAGTGTATTTAAAGCAATCGATGGCGTAGGTAGATTCTGACTGTATGTTGCACTTTAATGTAATATAGTTGTTGTAGTTTTACTTTTGCAAGTATTTATGATGTATATGTGATATCAAGAAGGAAACAAATACTGTATATATTTTGTATTGTTTTATCAACAGTTTTCACCATACATTAATGTGGAAGAGTGAACAGTAAACGGTTAATCTTACTGCAATCCTGTCTTCATTGACTACGGTTTACCTCGGTGTTTAGTTCAGAGTTGTTTTACACCTGTGCCACAACACTACGAGGTATTTTATTTTTGAAGTTTTGTGTAAAAACAGTGTCCTCAAGTTAAGAGAATTGTGGCTTCAGCTAAAGAAAAGTGATCACGTTGTCCAACTTAGGAGTGTTGTATCAGCCAATCAGGAGTGGATTGGCAAGGAGGACTCCTGAGAGCTGGGCGAGGAGAGTTTTCGGAAGGACAGCAATCTGGTTTGGGGACTTTTCTGGTGGGAGATACAGAGAGAAGACCACCAGGGAAGATGCCTAGAGGATACCATCTGAGGTGGGGGGGGGGGTGGAGAACCCTATTGCAAGGAGAGCCTCTCGAGGTGGAGAAATCCAAGAAGGAAAGTTCTACTTGTGCTGGGATGGGAATTCAGCGCGATGAGTATAGCAATCACCCAGCTACTACAGAACTGAGCGCCAATCCTTATGTAACAGTTAGACTGGCTTAACTGTTATGGGCCCTTTTAGTTTTATTTTTGTTTCTCTGTTAACTGTTTCATGAAGTTGAAATTGGTAAATACACTTCCTACATAATTTTATGCTGTTGTACGATCTGTCATTTCTGGGCCACTGATAGCTGTGTATGGGCAGTATTTACACAGCATTCACTCTTATTGAGATTTCTTTAATTGTAACATCCCGATGTTCCTGTTTGGTTGAACCCCAAATCATACTGACACTAGACGTGTATTGCTTATGAAAGGCGGCCTTCTCTCCACTGAGTCACGTGGCTGTTAGCAGAGTTACTAACGAGCCAAGTTGGTGTCCGAGGCCCGGTGAGAGTGTTGCACTTGTAAACCCTGTCCCTAAGAATCCTCTCCAATAGTTTGACTACAATTGACTCACTGGTCTGTAATTCCTAGTGTTATCCCTAGTACCTTTCTTGAACAAAGGAATAACATTTAGCACCTTCAGAACATTTGGTTTAACTCCTGTGGCCAAAGGAAATGCAAAGAACATCAAAAAGGTGAAGCAATCTCTTCCCTCACTTGCAACTGAAATCTGAAGCATTTCCCGTTCGGCTTCAGGGACTTATCTATCCTAAAGTTTTTCAAAAGTTCCAGCACATCCTCTTTCTTAATTTCGTCATGTTCCAGCATATCAGCCTCACATTTGTCAGGGTTCTCTCACTAGTGAATACTGAAACAAAGTATTCGTGAAGGGCCTCCCCCACTTCCACTGATTCCAGGCGCATGTTTCCTCTTTTAACCCTGAATGACCCTACACACACTGTGGTCATGCTTCTGTTCTTCACCTACGGTTTTCCCTTATCTATTTGCCAAGGCCTTCTCAGGTCTTCTAACTTTCCTAAATCCATTCTTAAACAACTTCCTAGCTACCTTGTAACTCTGTTATAAAGTTGCCACAAAGGAGCCCCGCCTGATCTTTGCTTCCACATCCTTAAGTATATTTCCTTCTTCCTCTTAATCAGATGTTCCACACTTCTTGTCAGCCAGGGTCGCTTCACTTATCATCCTTTCCTTGCCTCGATGGGACAAACCTGTCCGGAACCCCGTGTAGGTGCTCCCTAAAGAATCTCCACATTTCCAATGTGCATTTCCCTGAGAACATCTGTTTCCAATTTAAAGATCAAAGTACAAAATTCTGAGTAAAACTTATTATCAGAGTACACACATGTCACCTCATAAGATTCTTTTTCTATGAGGCCTGGTGAGAGTGTTAGTAAATCTATAGAACAGTAACTGTAAGCAGGATCAATGAACAACAAACTCTGCAAATGCAGATATAAATATGTTTCTAAGTTCCTGCCTAATAGCATCACAATTGACCTTTCTCCAATTAAATACTTCCCCATAGTGTCTGCTCCTATTTCTGACCAGGCTATCAAAGTTCAAAGTAAATTTATTATCAAAGCACATATGCACAGACAGACAGACATACTTTATTGATCCTGAGGGAAATTGGGTTTCGTTACAGCCGCACCAACCAAGAATAGTGAAGGAATATAGCAATATGAAACCATAAATAATTAAATAGTAAGTTAATCATGCCAAGTGGAAATAAGTCCAGGATCAGCCTATTGGCACAGGGTATCTGACACTCCGAGGGAGGAGTTGTAAAGTTTGATGGCCACAGGTAGGAATGACTTCCTATGACGCTCAGTGTTACATCTCGGTGGAATGAATCTCTGGTTGAATGTACTCCTGTGCCTGACCAGTACATTATGGAGTGGATGGGAGTCATTGTCCAAGATGGCATGCAACTTGGACAGCATCCTCTTTTCAAACACCACCGTCAGAGAGTCCAGTTCCACCCCCACAACATCACTGGCCTTACGAATGAGTTTGTTGATTCTGTTGGTGTCTGCTACCCTCAGCCTGCTGCCCCAGCACACAACAGCAAACATGATAGCACTGGCCACCACAGACTTGTAGAACATCCTCAGCATCGTCCGGCAGATGTTAAAGGACCTCAGTCTCCTCAGGAAATAGAGACAGCTCTGACCCTTCTTGTAGACAGCCTCAGTGTTCTTTGACCAGTCCAGTTTATTGTCCATTCCTATCCCCAGGTATTTGTAATATATGTCACCTTGAAATTCATTTTTTTTGGGCATTCACAGTAAATACAAAGAAACACAATAGAATCAATGAAAAGCCACCCACTACAAGATGGACAAACTAACAATGTGCAAAAGACAAGAAACTGCAAAAACTAAAAGAAAAAGTAAAAGGTCAGGGTGTAATAAAAGTCATGAAATTGTGGTTGCTGTCTCCTAAATGCTCACTCACCAAGAGATCTGTCACATGATTATGTTCCTTGTCTGGTTCTAGATCCAGTAAGGCCTCTCCTCTATTTGGCCTGTATACGTATTGTGGTAACTTCTACTTCACAAAAAGACCACTCGACAGCTTGAGCATCTTTATCCTGGGACGGCAAATGATATTTACAATACAGAGGTTTCCAGGTACCTCGTGCGGCATGGGTGGAGGAACTATATACAATGCATACTGGGAGTAAAAAGAGCGGAAGTAAAGACCCCGCCAACCCCGGATCCCGCCTCTTGCTACCAACAGCTTCCCGACTAGTATGAACTTACTTTTAATAATACTCACATTACAACACATATTGTGTCAGGAATTTTTCTTGGACACATCTAACAAATTCTGTCCCTTTAAAACTCTTGCGCTAAGGAGGTGCCAATCAATATAAAGGAAGTTGACAACAGTTATTTTAACCCCATTTCAAAATCTATTTACCTATAGATTTGCTCCTCAGTGACCCTGTTGCTACTGGGTGGAGAGGGGTTTGTCTGCAGAATACCCCCAAAAGAGTGATTACTCCCTTCCTGTTTCTGACTTCCATCTACACAACTCAGTAAACGATCCCTCCAGGACATCCTCCCTTTCTGTATCTGTGATACTATCCCTGATTAGCAATGCCAGTCCTCCACCTCTTTTACCTCATTTTCTGTCCCGTTTGAAATGTCTAAAGCCACAACATCCAGCAGCCATTCCTGCCCTTGTGGTAGCAATCGCTGTGATGGTTTCCATCCCACTGACTCTTGAACAGACCATCCATACACTAAAACATGAACTCTTGATTTCCCAATCTACTTTGTCAATGACCTTTGCACCTCATTTGTCTACCAGCACTTTCTCTGGAACTGCAATACAATGCATTCTGTTTCTCTTTTTACCTCCTCAATGTACTTATGTATGATACGATGTCTGGATAGCAAGCAAATGCAATCTTTTTATTACATCTCAGTGCATGTGACAATAAACCAATAGAGCAGTAGTGTTGGATGGACTTCATTTGTGTTTTGATGACTTTACAAGACAACATGAACATATCATTGCAAAAAGTTTCAGTAAAGTGACAAAAATTTAAAATATCATTACAAATTGTGAAGAAGGTTGTTTTAAAGTTCACTTTTGAAGGTCAGTTTGACGGTACTGGTGGGTTTCATTATTAATGAAACATTCAGCTCTGGGAAGGGTGACGAGCCATTTGCTGCCAAGGAACATATGACCATTTACCTGAAGTATATTTCTCAGGGTGAGAAACACAGCACACCGATCTGCTGAGCCTCCTCCACCCAAAGGATGACTCATCTTTCTCAATCATTTGCAAACCGATCAGCAGTATGTTTACTGTGTTTTCTGTTTCTAATTGAAATCTCTTGCATTTAAGTTATTGTTGAATCCTTTAAAATATCTTGAGATCACTAAATAGAGTTTGCTCGCTGAGTGAAGCGTATTGTTGAATTCAGTTGGCTTATTGTTTAGACTGATTAAATGGGGTTTGGTTTGACTGTACAAGAGCCATTTGTTCACAAGTTACAGGGACATCTGGTAGAAAACCAAAAGAAGAGCTGAATCATCTTTAAGAAGGAATCAATTTATGTACAAAACAGTGACGGATTGGACAGATGCTGTTTCATGCAAAAATGGAATATTAGATGTGGGTAAAATATGCAGCATCTAGTGGTTTTCTGTAGAGAGTAGTGCTGCAGCTTCTGTAGTTTGTAATATGTTTCAATGATCTTGATGATATGCTGGTCTGATTTGTTAGATTAATAACATCTTTTCTTGTTGGCTCTTGTTTTTTACTGCTAGATAGCTGGAAAACTCTTAAAACTTGTAGAAATGTAAACACTGATCATAAAATTCTTACTGATAGAAGCAGGCTGAAATTTAATCAGCAGAGAAGGGTATTGTCTCCCAAATGCAGACACACCATCGCAGTCAGTCAGATTAACCAGTGAGACTTTGAGTACGATGTGGTCGGGTGTTCAGAACCTAATAGCATGAAGAATGAAGCTGTTTCTCATCTTGATCATTCTACTTTTTATGCATCGTAGTTTCCTACCTGATGGTAGAACGTCAGAGAGGATGCTGGATGAATGGGTGGGAGCCTTAATAATACTAAGGGACCCACAAATGCAGCACTCCTGATAAATGACACAATTGATGGTAGGAAGACCCCTATGACCCTCTCAGCAGTTCTCACATTCCTTTGTAGGGACTTCCGGTCCGATGTTCAACAGCTCCTATTCCAGATGGAGATGTATCTTGTCAGGAAGCTCTCAATGATGCTCCTGTAAAATGTAGTTCAGATGTGGATTGGGAGCCTTGCTTGCCTCAATCTTCTTAGGAATTGCAGACGTTGCTCTGCCTTCTTGTTCAGGGAGGTGATATTAAGGGACCAGGTGAGGTCTTCCATAATGTGAACTCCCTGGAACTTGGTGCATTTAACTCTCTCTACAAAGGAGCAATGTATTCGCAGAGGGCAATGGTTCATCTGCACCTTCCAGAACTCCACAATCATTTCCTTTGTATTCTCCACATTCAGGCTTAGATTGTTCTTTTCACACCAATCCATCAGCCGCTCCACTTCCTCCCCATACTCTGTCTTGTCATCGTTCTTGATAAGGCCAACCACTGCTGTGTGTTCAAATTCAGCAATTGGCTCTTTTATTTTTCCCAGTTTAATCCATCAGTTTTAGGACCACTTCCATGAGCTCCCTCCCTTTCTCAATCCTCCTATCAGGATGAACATTCACAGGCCTTCCCTGTTGGTGCTGCACTCTACCTGTATTATGAAACTGGTACACAGTGATTACTGTGTTTATTGTACAGTGTTTCAGGAAAGAGGAGGGAATCCCCTCTGCAGTTGCCACAAATAGACATCTCCTATCTTGAATAAGGTCATGGTTATGTTGTCTACAAAAGCAAAACCCTCTAGCATGTTCTTCCCTTCCCAGAAACAAAAGATGTTCTGAATTTGTACCAGAAATTCTTCACTGTCATGTTTTAATTCTTCATTGGAATTTTATCAGCTGTCAATGCCTTATTTTATTGATGACTGAAAGACCCTTTCATTCTCTGGGCAGCTGGAACACAGCAATAATTGCAGCAGATAATATTGTTGTGAGATGGACTCAAGAAAGCTTTCAAAGTGCTCCCTCAAGTGGCCACCCTCTCAGAATCAGAATCAGGTTTAATATCACCAGCATCGGTCGGGAAATATTTTGTCATTGCGACAGCAGTACAAACGAATACAGAAGAATGGAGGAAAAAAACATGAATTACAGTAAATATAAGTAGTGCAAAAATAAAAATATAAAAAGTGATGAGATGTTCTTCAGGGGTTCAATGTCCATTCAGAAATTGGATGGCAGAGGGGATGAAGCTGTTCCTGAATTGTTGAGTGTGTGCCTTCAGGCTCTTGTACCTCCTTCCTGATGGTCACAATGAGAACAGGGCATGTCCTGGGGGATGGATGCCACCTGATGAGGCATCGCTCCTTGAGATGGAGGCTCGTACCCATGATGGAGCTGACTAATTATACAACTCTCTGCTGGTGATTGTGATCCAGTGCAGTCCCGTGCAGCCAGTTAGACTGCTCTCCACGGTACATCTGTAGAAATTTATGAGTGTCTTTGGTGACATACCAAATCTCATCAAACTCCAAATGAAATATAGCCACTGTTGTGCTTTCAGGCTTTAGGAGTAGTTGTTCCCATCATGCAACACTGCACTTGGTTCCAGCTTTGACATCGGCGCCTGATTTAGGAAGTTCCAATGTTGACACGTACTTGTTCAGAACAGCTTCACGGGCCAACTGTTCAAATTAACAGACAAAACAGACTGGATTATAAGTATTACCCCTGGCTACATTCTATATGTTTACACTGTGGATTCATATATTGTGATCATGTTTTCTAAACAACTTAGTCAAGTCAAGTCACTTTTATTGTCATTTCAACCATCACTGCTGGTACAGTACACAGTAAAAATGAGACAACGTTTTTCAGGACCATGGTGTTAGATGACATAGTACAAACGCACAAAAACTAGGCTGAACTGTGTAAAAAACAACACAGAGAAAAAAAACACACAACAACTACACTCGACAACAGACTTACCCAGGACTGCATAAAATGCACAAAACAGTGTTCTGCATGGTATCTCTCCACGGTTTATGACTTTAGTGCCTGTGTAGCCAATAACAAACGTTGAGAAACAGCAGTCAATACCCAGTTTAACTTCATCAGCTGCCATCTTGCCCAATGCAAACAAACTGAAGGCACAAGAACCAATGTAAACCTTAAATATTTATGAAGTCGTCACCATAAAATATCCTGAAATTTCACTGACTTCGGTTTGGTACTTGAGTTCAAGTTCAAGTTCAGTTTGTTGTGACTCGACCATATACCTGCATACTATCAAACAAAACAACATTCCTCTGGATGAACGTGCACAACACAGCAAATATAACTCACACACACAACACATAAAGTAACACTACGACAAATCAATTAACAAATAATAAGTTGCATATCCGATACAAATTTAACAAAACAGTATAATGCAACTGGCACTTCATATGCGATGAGACTTGGTTGGTGACAGGGAGTTCAGTAGTTTTATGGTCTGGGGGAAGAAGCTGTTTCCCATCCTAACAGTTCTTGTCCTAATGCTACGGTATCACCTGGCTGATGGTAGTGGTCAAAGAGATTGTTAGACAAACGGGAGGGATCATTGACAAGGTTAAGGGCCCTGCATATGCAGTGCTCCTGATAAATATTTCAGACGGGTGATAGAGAGACCCCAATGATCCGGGGAGCCTCACTTGCCTCAATCTCCTCATGATGTGGAGATACTGTTGAGCTTTCTTGATCAGACAGGAGGCCTTGAGGGGCCAGGTGAGATTGTCCATTATGAGCATTCCCAGATCTTGGAGCTCCTAACTCTCTCCACGGAGGAGCTGTGTATGTACAGTGAGGAGTGATCAGCCTGCACCTTCCGAAATCGCACAATCATTTATTTGGTCTTGTCCATGTTGAGACTCAAGTTGCTGTGCTCGTACCGTTCCACCAACCACTCTACCTCCTCTCTGTACGTGTCTCATTATCATTGTTGATGCCAACCACTGTTGTGTCATCAGTGAACTTGATGATTTGGTTTGATCAGTCATGTGTCAACAGTGTGGACAGAAATGGGCTGAACACACAGCCCTGAGAGTGCTGGTGCTCAGCGTATGAAGCTAGAGATGTTTCTGCCCTCATGAACTGACTGTGACCTTACTGTCAAGAATTCCAGGATCTAGAGCATCCTGGCATTTGAGGCACCATTTTCCAGGTGGGACAGGACAGAGTGGAGTGTAGAGGCTATGACATCATCAGTGGACTGATTGGAGTGAAAAGTGAACTGGAAAGGATGCAATGTAGCAGAAAGATGGGGTTTAATATGATCCATACCCAGCAAGTCAAATCACTTCATTATTGTTGACGTCAGTGCCACTGGATGGTCAGTGCTGAGGCAGGTTACTGTCGTATTCTTGGGCACCGGGATGATGGTGGTCACCTTAAAGCCTGCGGGGACAGTGAACTGCTCCAGAGAGATATTGAAGATGTTTGTTAGAATCTCATGTGCCTTATGTCTCTGGTGTCACAGAAATGGCTGTGAATTCTCTGAGAATAATCCCATTTTGTCTTCCTGATGGCACGGGAAAGCACAGCTCTTGCTCACCACAGAGTTGTCTTATTCTCTGACCTGAAGGCAGTATCACAATTTCTCAGCTCTGCCTGGGCCCCTGGCTTCAGATTTGCACTCACATTGATCCGTTTATTAACAGAGACGTCTTCAGTGCACTTCTCTATAGAGCCAGTCACAGATCTTGCATATACATTGACGTTAATGTCATGTTTATAGATAGCCACTCCCTGAGCATATTCCAGTCTGTGGTAACCTGTCTCAATGACTATCGTCCAGTAGCAATTACGTCCACAGTGATGACGCTTTTTGAGAGGTTGCTGATGAAATGTGTCAACTCCTGCCTGAGAAGCAACTTGGATCCACTCCAATTTACCGACCAGCACAAGTCCACAGCAGATGCCATTTCATTGGCTCTTCACTCAACCCTGGAACATCTGGACAGCAAAGGCACACACATCAGGATGCTCCTTATTGACTACAGCTCGGTATTCAATGCTCTCATCCCCTCAAAACTAATCAATAAGCTTCAAGATCTTGGCCTTAATATCTTCCTGTGCAATTGGATCCTCGTTTTCCTCACTTACAAAACCCAATCAGTTCAGATTGGTAATAATATCTCCTCCATAATCTCCATATGCACAAGTGCACCACAAAGCTGTGTGCTTTGCTCCCTGCTCTACTCACTTTACACTTATGACTATGGCTATGCACAACTCCAGTGCCATGTTTATCTTTGCTGATGTCACCACTGTCATAGGCAAATCAAAGATGGTGATGTATCAGCATTTAGAAGGGGGTATTAAAATCCGACTGAGTGGTGCTACAACAACGACCTCTTACTCAATGTCACCAAGACCAAGGAGACGAAGGGTCTCGGCCCAAAACGTTGACAGTGCTTCTCCTTCTAGATGCTGCCTGGCCTGTTGTGTTCCACCAGCATTTTGTGTGTGTTGCTTGAATTTCCAGCATCTGCAGATTTCCTCGTGTTTGCAAGGAGATGATTATTGACTTCAGGAGAGGAAACCAGAGGTCCATAAGCCAGTCCTAATTGGGGGATCAGAGGTGGAGAGGGTCAGCAACTTTAAATTCCTTAGTGCTATCATTTCAGTGGCTCTGTCCTGGGCCCAGAGAGTAAGTGTAATTATGAAGAAAGCATGGCAGTGCCTCGACTTCCTTAGGAGATTGCAAAGACTCGGCATGACAACTAAAACTTTGACAATCTTCTCTAGATGTGTGATACTAGCTGCGTCACAGCCTGATATGTTACTGCTTGTTTGTAATGGAAAATCCTATAAAAAGTAGTGGATATGACCTAGTCCATCATGGGTAAAGCCCTCCCGACCACTGAGCACATCTGCACGGAGCATTGTTACAGGAAAGCAGCATCCATCATCAGGGACTCCCACCACCCAGGTCATGCTCTCTTCTCATTGCTGCCATCAGGAGGAAGGTACAGGAGCCTCAGGACTCCCACCTCCAGGTCAGGAACATTTATTACCCCTCAAGCATCAGGCTCCTGAGCTAAAGAGGATAACTTCATTCATCTTCACTTGCCATATCAGTGAACTGTTCCCACAACCTGTGGACTCACTTTCATGGACTCTTCATCTATGTTCTTGATATTTATTGCTTGCTTGCTTGATTGTTTGTTTATCTATCTACCTATTTATTTATTTATTTATTCATCTATCCACCTGTTTCTTTATTTCTTTCATTTTCCATTTTGTATTTGCAGAGTTTATTTATTGCCTTTTGCACACTTCTTGCCTGCCCTGTTAGTGTGGTCTTTCATTGATTCTGTCATCGTTATTAGATTTATCGAGTGTCCCCGCAACAAAATAAATCTCAGCATTGTAAACAGTGACATAAATGTTCTTCAATATTAATATTTGAACTTCAAACTTTCAAAACATTCTGTATGAAACCCCCTTTTACTGGGTGTCTCTAGAAACAGCTCGTTTGCCCCTCGTTAACAGCCACTGGATTCCGCGGCAGAAACTCCACCTTTCCCTGGCTTCATGCGTCTAGGATGTATACAACTTTGATCCCACTGAATCCGTGAGGTTGGGATGTCTTGCCAAATCAAAAGGGGCCCGTCACTTTTAAACAGTCAAATGTGCACTTAAGTTGTTCATCTTGAACTTGTTTGTCACTCACGCACTAGACCCTTCATCTATGTGAAAACACACACCAGCATTCAGAGGTCTCTTAAAACTCACCTCAAACAAACGGGTCTCCCACGGAAGTATTGACTCCAGCTTCTTGAAGCCTTTCATCTGCACAAAGCACCTTGTACAACAGGGACGGCAGCCTCAGACATCTTCCCTCCTGTCCTCTCCTAGCTCCTGCCAACAAAGACCTTCAGCCGAGCATTCTCTAGAACCTTCTCCCCAATTCCACTACCCTGATTGGCTGACAGCACATTCTTAAGTTGAATAGCAAGCCTCTTATCTGTGCTTAAACACAAACAAGCTGAAAGCAGAAGAGACTGCTCTTACAGAACTGCTAAAATGAAATAACTATAGCATAGCAGTAAAAATCTTAACCAAGATGTTACATGCAACACTGAGATTGTCCTCTGTCCAAGTCTTTATCTCCCTTCAAACTGGTTTGACAGATTTAATCAGTGGTTGGTGTGCAGGAATTAGCACCACGGGTAAGTCTTCAGAGAATCCAATGGGAAGCAGCTTCCTGTGCACCAGGGATGTTGGTATAAACCAGGTCTAATGTGTCCCACCCTCTGGTGCAAAGTCAGCATATGTCCTATGGGGGTGTGCCTTATTCTGATGGTCAAAATTCACTCCATTGTGATTAGTTCGTTTAGAGCTGCAGCTGCTTTTCCCTTTGGATAACCCCCTGGTGTCCAGTTTCAAATATCCTCAGTAGAAAAAATTGCATGTGTAATATCCAACAGTGTCTTGTTATCATAAGAAAGATGTAAAGGGAGAACAATGACACCATTTGCCAGAGCTAGAGTGGCCTCTGTGACTGGATGGCCACCATCTTGAAGTGTGAGAAAGACAAACTAACCCATTAGTAATTCTTAGCAAACCATCTGACCACAGAAACCTATATGAAATTCATATTGTAGCTTATTTAAGTACTTCTTCAAATTTATGAATGTTAAAGTTGATGCACCATCAATAACTCACTCTGAGATGTAAGAAGCGAGATATCGGCTTTTATTGACTGGAAGAATGAACAACACTACATCCTGGAGAATGAGGCCGGGCTCAGGCCTCAATCGCCTTTATACAGGGGTCTGTGGGAGGAGCCACAGGAGCAGTCAGCAGGGGCGTGTCCAGACATGTATATGTAGTTCACCACATTCACCCCCCCCTTTGTTTTAAAAGAGAGTCCCCATGGGGCGAAGTTTCTTACAAGTATATTTACAGGTTAAGTCTATCAGGTGGTTGAATCTGCAGCTGCGATCTACGTAGCACCGGCGGTAATTGCACAGATGCCGGTGGTGATTGCACCAGAGACGGTGGTTGTGCTGGTTCCAGCCTAACTGGAGGTGTCAGCCCACTAGGCATCAGTGATCCCTCATGCATGTGCGAGGCGCCTGGTATATGCGCGTGCGAGACGCCCGGTATAGGAGTGTCGTGAGGAGTCTGTGTAGGGCTTGGTGTGCGTGGTGTCACCTCGGGTACAGGGTTCATAGTTACCGTGGAGTGTACGGGGTAGTGGTGTGCTGCTCCTTAAGGGCTAAAAGTGTGGCCTTCCACACTGTGGCATTCTCCCTCTCCACCTGTCCATTCCCCCAGGGATTATAGCTCGTGGTCCGACTAATAGCAATGCCCCTAGCTAGCAGGAACCGGCGCAACTCGTCACTCATAAAGGAGGACCCTCTGTCACTGTGGATATAGCAGGGATATCTGAACAGAGTGAAGAGCTGGCGCAGGGCTTTTATGACGGACGTGGTAGTGGTGTCGGGGCAGGGAATGGCAAAGGGGAACCGCGAGAACTCGTCGATAATATTGAGAAAATAGACATTGCAGTCGGTGGAGGGAAGGGGGCCCTTAAAGTCAACACTCAGTCGCTCAAAAGGGTGGGTGGCCTTGACAAGTTGCGCCGTGTCAGGACGGTAGAAGTGCGGTTTGCACTCAGCACAGATCTGGCAGTCCCTGGTCATCGTCCTGATCTCCTCAAGGGAGTAGGGCAGGTTCCGGGCTTTAACGAAATGGTAAAATTGGGTGACCCCCGGATGGCAAAGATGTGCATGAAGGGCATCTTGTGGCGATTGCACAGGTGCCGGAGGTGGTGATTGCACAGATGCCGGTGGTGGTGATTGCACAGGTGCCGGAGGTGGTGATTGCACAGATGCCGGTGGTGGTGATTGCACAGGTGCCGGAGGTGGTGATTGCACAGGTGCCGGTGGTGGTGATTGCACAGGTGCTGGTGATGATTGCACAGGTGCCGGTGGTGGTGATTGCACAGGTGCCGGAGGTGTTGATTGCACAGGTGCCGGAGGTGGTGATTGCACAGGTGCCGGTGGTGGCAATTGCACAGGTGCCGGTGGTGGTGATTGCACAGGAGACGGAGGTGGTGATTGCACAGGTGCCGGAGGTGGCGATTGCACAGGTGCCGGTGGTGGTGATTGCACAGGTGCCGGTGGTGGCAATTGCACAGGTGCCGGTGGTGGTGATTGCACAGGAGATGGAGGTGGTGATTGCACAGGTGCCTGAGGTGGCGATTGCACAGGTGCTGGTGGTGGTGATTGCACAGGTGCCTGAGGTGGCGATTGCACAGGTGCTGGTGGTGGTGATTGCACAGGTGCCGGAGGTGGTGATTGCACAGATGCCGGTGGTGGCGATTGCACAGGTGCCTGAGGTGGCGATTGCACAGGTGCTGGTGGTGGTGATTGCACAGGTGCCGGAGGTGGTGATTGCACAGGTGCCGGTGGTGGTGATTGCACAGGTGCCGGAGGTGGTGATTGCACAGGTGCCGGAGGTGGTGATTGCACAGATGCCGGTGGTGGCGATTGCACAGGTGCTGGTGGTGGTGATTGCACAGGTGCCGGAGGTGGTGATTGCACAGGTGCCGGTGGTGGTGATTGCACAGGTGCCGGAGGTGGTGATTGCACAGGTGCCGGTGGTGGTGATTGCACAGGTGCCGGAGGTGGTGATTGCACAGGTGCCGGTGGTGGTGATTGCACAGGTGCCGCTGGTGGTAATTGCACAGGTGCCGGAGGTGGTGATTACACAGGTGCCGGTGGTGTTGATTGCACAGGTGCCGGAGGTGTTGATTGCACAGGTGCCGGTGGTGGTGATTGCACAGGTGCCGGTGGTGCGATTGCACAGGTGCCGGTGGTGGTGATTGCACAGATGCCGGTGGTGGTGATTGCACAGGTGCCGGTGGTGGTGATTGCACAGGTGCCGGAGGTGGTGATTGCACAGGTGCCGGTGGTGGTGATTGCACAGGTGCCGCTGGTGGTAATTGCACAGGTGCCGGAGGTGGTGATTACACAGGTGCCAGTGGTGTTGATTGCACAGGTGCCGGAGGTGTTGATTGCACAGGTGCCGGTGGTGGTGATTGCACAGATGCCGGTGGTGATTGCACAGGTGCCGGTGGTGGTGATTGCACAGGTGCCGGAGGTGCGATTGCACAGATGCTGGTGGTGGTGATTGCACAGGTGCCAGAGGTGGCGATTGCACAGATGCCGGAGGTGCGATTGCACAGATGCTGGTGGTGGTGATTGCACAGGTGCCGGAGGTGCGATTGCACAGATGCTGGTGGTGGTGATTGCACAGGTGCCGGTGGTGATTGCACAGATGCTGGTGGTGGCGATTGCACAGATGCCGGTGGTGGTGATTGCACAGGTGCCGGTGGTGATGATTGTACAGATGCCGGAGGTGGTGATTGCACAGGTGCCGGTGGTGGTGATTGCACAGGTGCCGGTTGTGGTGATTGCACAGATGCCGGTGGTGGTGATTGCACAGGTGCTGGTGGTGGCGATTGCACAGATGCCGGTGGTGGTGATTGCACAGATGCCGGTGGTGATGATTGTACAGATGCTGGTGGTGGTGATTGCACAGGTGCCGGTGGTGATGATTGTACAGATGCCGGTGGTGGTGATTGCACAGGTGCCGGTGGTGGTGATTGCACAGGTGCCGGAGGTGGTGATTGCACAGGTGCCGGTGGTGATTGCACAGGTGCCGGTGGTGGTGATTGCACAGGTGCTGGTGATTGCACAGATGCTGGTGGTGGTGATTGCACAGGTGCCGGTGGTGGTGATTGCACAGGTGCCGGAGGTGTTGATTGCACAGGTGCCGGTGGTGATTGCACAGGTGCCGGTGGTGGTGATTGCACAGGTGCCGGAGGTGCGATTGCACAGGTGCTGGTGGTGGTGATTACACAGATGCTGGTGGTGGTGATTGCACAGGTGCAGGAGGTGTTGATCGCACAGGTGCCGGTATTGATTGCACAGGAGATGGAGGTGGTGATTGCACAGGGGATGGAGGTGGTGATTGCACAGGAGATGGAGGTGGCAATTGCACAGGTGCCGGTGGTGGCGATTGCACAGATGCCGGTGGTGGTGATTGCACAGGTGCCGGTGGTGGTGATTGCACAGGTGCCGGTGGTGGTGATTGCACAGGTGCCGGAGGTGGTGATTGTACAGATGCCGGTGGTGGTGATTGCACAGATGCCGGTGGTGGTGATTGCACAGGTGCCGGAGGTGGCGATTGCACAGGTGCCAGAGGTGGTGATTGCACAGGTGCTGGTGGTGGTGATTGCACAGGTGCCGGTGGTGGCGATTGCACAGATGCCGGTGGTGGTGATTGCACAGGTGCCGGTGGTGATTGCACAGGTGCCGGAGGTGGTGATTGCACAGGTGCCGGAGGTGGTGATTGCACAGGTGCCGGTGGTGTTGATTGCACAGGTGCTGGTGGTGTTGATTGCACAGGTGCCGGAGGTGTTGATTGCACAGGTGCCGGTGGTGGTGATTGCACAGGTGCCGGTCGTGGTGATTGCACAGGTGCCGGAGGTGCGATTGCACAGATGCTGGTGGTGGTGATTGCACAGGTGCCGGAGGTGCGATTGCACAGATGCTGGTGGTGGCGATTGCACAGATGCCGGTGGTGGTGATTGCACAGGTGCCGGTGGTGATGATTGTACAGATGCCGGAGGTGGTGATTGCACAGGTGCCGGTGGTGGTGATTGCACAGGTGCCGGAGGTGTTGATTGCACAGGTGCCGGTGGTGATTGCACAGGTGCCAGTTGTGGTGATTGCACAGATGCCGGTGGTGGTGATTGCACAGGTGCTGGTGGTGGTGATTGCACAGGTGCTGATGGTGGCGATTGCACAGATGCCGGTGGTGGTGATTGCACAGGTGCCGGTGGTGATGATTGTACAGATGCCGGTGGTGGTGATTGCACAGGTGCCGGTGGTGGTGATTGCACAGGTGCCGGAGGTGTTGATTGCACAGGTGCCGGTGGTGATTGCACAGGTGCCGGTGGTGGTGATTGCACAGGGGACGGAGGTGGTGATTGCACAGGTGCCGGAGGTTGTGATTGCACAGGAGACGGAGGTTGCGCTGGTTTCGGCCTAACTGGAGGTGTCAGTGATCCCTCGCATGTGTGCGAGGCGCCCGGAATATACGCGTACGAGATGCCTGGTACATGAGCGTCATGAGGGGTCAGTGTAGGGCTTTGTGTGCGGAGTGTCACCTCGGGTACAGGGTTCATAGTTACCGTGGAGTATACGGGGTAGTGGTCTGCTGCTCCTGCGGGCGCCAGGTCGCGGGCAGAGACCGTGTCTTCCCGCCCATCAGGTAAGACCACGTAGGCATACTGGGGGTTAGCATGCCGAAGGGGAACCCTCTCGACCAGCGGGGAGTATTTATTACTCCTCACATGTTTCCGGAGCAGCACTGGCCCCGGGGACGTCAGCCAAACTGGTAGGGTGGTCCCAGTGACAGACTTCCTGGGAAAAGAGAATAGGCGCTCGTGAGGGGTGGCATTGGTGGACGTACATAACAGGGAGCGGATAGAGTGGAGTGCCTCAGGGAGGACCTCCTGCCATCGAGAGACCGGCAACCCTTTTGACTTAAGGGCTAAAAGTGTGGCCTTCCACACTGTGGCATTCTCCCTCTCCACCTGTCCATTCTCCCGGGGATTATAACTCATGGTTCGACTAGTAGCAATGCCTCTAGCCAGCAGGTACCGGCGCAGCTCGTCACTCATAAGGAGGACCCTCTATCACTGTGGATATAGCAGGGATATCCGAACAGAGTGAAGAGCTGGCGCAGGGCTTTTATGACGGACATGGCAGTGGTGTCGGGGCAGGGGATGGCAAAGGGGAA
Organism: Hemitrygon akajei; assembly: GCF_048418815.1. Taxonomy (NCBI): domain Eukaryota; kingdom Metazoa; phylum Chordata; class Chondrichthyes; order Myliobatiformes; family Dasyatidae; genus Hemitrygon; species Hemitrygon akajei. The sequence goes on from NC_133136.1 coordinate 38,512,283, forward strand.
TCGCGAGTACTCGTCAATAATACTGAGAAAATAGACATTGCGGTCGGTGGAGGGAAGGGGGCCCTTAAAGTCAACACTCAGTCACTCAAAAGGGTGGGTGGCCTTGACAAGTTGTGCCGTTTCAGGACTGTAGAAGTGCGGTTTGCACTCAGCGCAGATCTGGCAGTCCCTGGTCATCGTCCTGATGTCCTCCAGGGAGTACGGCAGGTTCCGGGCTTTAACGAAATGGTAAAATCGGGTGACCCCGGATGGCAAAGATGTGCATGAAGGGCATACAGCTGGTCGAGCTGTGCGCTAACACACGTTCCCTGGGATAGGGCATCAGGGGGCTCATTGAGTCTGCCAGGCCGGTACAGGATATCATAATTGTAGGTGGAGTGTTCTATTCTCCACCGCAAAATTTTATCATTTTTGATTTTGCCCCGCTGTTGGTTGCTGAACATGAACGCAACCAAGCGCTGGTCGGTCAGCAAGGTGAACCTTTTGCCGGCGAGATAGTGCCTCCAGTGCCTAATAGCTTCCACTATGGCCTGGGCTTCTTTCTCCTCCGCGGAGTGCCGAAGTTCAGAGCCTTGAAGGGTATGAGAAAAGAATGCTACTGGCCTGCCTTCCTAATTGAGGGTACATCCTGGAGAAATGAGGCCGGGCTCAGGCCTCAATCACCTTTATACAGGGGTCTGTGGGAGGAGCCACAGGAGCAGTCCAGACAGGTATATGTAGTTCACCACAAAAGTAAGAACTCTTTTTATTGAATTATGATTTTTCCTTATAATCGGTTTGTTCCAATTCTGATATAGAAGTCTGCAAAATTATGTTTTGAAAGCTGAATAACAATTGCTTCTAGGTTTTCTGTCTGTGGGAACTCTTTAAAATGAGTAGCTGTTGATCACCATGGTAACTTTGAACTGCAGGCCAATAGCCTCAAGGCAGAAATCCTTGCTGCAGAGATCACAGAATCTTTGTTTGGAACCTTCTTTAAGACTAAAATGAAAGTCCTTCAATTTAACTCTGGCTGTTAACTCTGGGTTGTTATTCTTTAATGTGACCCCTCTTCCAATATATAAATTGTTAGCTGATTTGTCATCTACCCTCTTTCTATTTTCACTTGAATCCTTTGGAATGTGTAAACTTGCAGTTGCATCCCCTTTTCTGTGCTTGATCCAATGACTTTCAAACTTTTTTAACTCCTGGTGAAATTTTGTAAGCGGTAATGAGCAACCATTTCTCTCACAACCTCTACTGAATTTCTGTCATAAATATTCTGCTGGAATTCTTTTTCAAGTCCTTTTGATACCTGATAAATAAAACAACTATTCATTGATGTAGATGATTTAGTTCATTCAGGTTTGTGTTATTTTCATATTTAAATCCAATCGTTAAAATCCCTTGCAAAAGTGAACACCAAAATATACTCATGGAATAGTTAGTTTCAGAATTATAACCCAGTGATGATGAAGGTAAGATGTTATATTTTTTACAACTGCACGCTATGACTTAAAGGTAAACATCAAGCTGAAAAATGCTGTGATGTTCCCAAGCACCGGCTGCCCCTGTTGCAAGTATAATAAAAGTGTCAGGTACAGGACTATAATTTATAGGTGGCAGGGCAAGTTGGGAAGACTTCTCATAACAAAGTGTACATTATGCTTGAGTTTAATATTAGACTAATAGAATGCAGAAGTAAGGAATCATGCTGAATTTTATAAAAAAACTATGGATGGAATTATTTGTATAATTATGTTCTTTATAGGATCACAATTTAGGAATGATAGCAAGGCTTTGGCAATACTGATTTGGCATGCCATCTAAACTTTTGATAAACTTCCTATAGGTGTGTGGTGGAGAGTATATTAACTAGCTGCAGCACAGTCTGGTATGAAAAGACCAATGCCCTGGAAAGGAAAATCCTATAAAAAGTAGTGGACACAGCCCCGTCCATCGCGGGTAAAGCCCTCCCCATCATTGCCCACATACAGTATACATGGAGCGTTGACACAGGAAAGCAGCATCCACCATCAGAGACCCCCACCACCCAGGTCATGCTGTTTGCTTGCTGTTGCCATCAGGAAGAAGGTACAGGGGCCTCAGGACTCACACCACCAGGTTCAGGAACAGTTATTATTCACCCTCAACCATCAGGCTCTTGAACCAGAGGGGATAATTATACTCAACTTCACTAGCTCCGTTACTGGACTGTTACCACAGCCTCTGGACTCACTTTCAAGGACTTTTTATCTCCTGTTCTCAATATTTATTGCTTGCTGGATTATCTATCTATCTATCTATCTATCTATCTATCCTTTTGTTATTCGTTATTTCTTTTTGTATCTACACAGTTTGTTATTTTGAGCACTAGTTAAAGACATAAGTTGGTGTGGACTTTCATCAATTTTATTATGGCTATTATAGTTATTATTCTATTATGGATTTATTGAGTATGCTGACAAGAAAATCAATCTCAGGGTTGTATATGGTGACATATATGTGCTTTGATGATGAATTTACTTTGGAATTTAAACTTTGGATACTGCTGAAGATGTTAAATGAAGTGATACCAGAGAGGGACTAAAGAAACTATGGGATTCTAGGCTTCATCAACAGGGGGATTGAGTTCAAGAGTAGAGTGGTCATGTTGCAACTCTACAAATCTCTGGTGAGACCTCATTATAGGAAGGATGTGGAAGTTATGGAGAAGGTGCAGAGGAGATTTACCAGGATGTTGCCTGGTTTGGAGAACAAGTCATATGAAACAAGTTTAGCAGAGCTGGGACTTTTCTCTTTGGAGCATAGAAAAATGAGAGAGGACTTGATAGAGGTCTATAAGATTATGAGAGGCATAGATAGGGTGGATAGTCAGTACCTGTTTCCCAGGGCACCAATAGCAAACACCAGAGGGCATATGTACAAAATTAAGGGAGGGAAATTTAGGGGAGACATCAGGGGCAAGTTTTTTTTTACACAGAGGGTTGTGTGTGCCTGGAATGACTTGCCAGGGATGGTGGTGGAGGCTAAAACATTAGGGGTATTTAAGAGCCTCTTGGAAAGGCACATGGATGAAAGAAAAATGGAGGGTTACGGGGTAGTGTGGGTTTAGTACTTTTTTAAAGGATTATATGGGTCGGAACAACATGGAGGGCTGAAGGTCCTGTACTGTGCTGTAGTGTTCTAAACTGATCAAGGAGATGATTATGGAGAAGGTTGATGCGGGTATTAAAAAACAAGTAATGGTGACAGAAGGATCAGTAACCAAAGAATACTAATTGACAGTGGATGGTAAAAGGCTCGAAGGATTGAAAATGTGATAGTTACTGATTGCATAGTCACGTTTGAATGATCATTTTCTATACAGCTGAAGGGAAATGTTAATCAGTGTATGGAGAAAGTGCAGACTGGGACGAATAGTATTTCCCCAACAAAATGAAATCACTGTGGTGCAGTTGATAGTGCTGCCACCTAACAGATCCAGCAAGCTGTGTTCAATCATGGTGTCTCAGCTGTCTGTGTGGAGTTTGCATGGTCACCCTGTGATCGTGTGTTTCTCTGGATGCTCCAATATCCTTCTACATCCCACTAATGTCCAGGTTGGCAGGGTATTTGGTCACTTAATTGCTCCTAGTATTCAATTTAATGGTAGAAATGGGGGAATTAATGGGAATATGGATGGGGAGTGGGGATGGAATTAAGCAGGATTAGTGAAGGATTTTTGTACATGGGTGCTGATGGCTGGCATGAACTCAGTGGGCAGAAGGGTCTGCATTCATGTTGTATGAAGCAATGATTCTATGAATTGTCAAAGGAACAATGAAGTGAACAGACGTCTTCCATGAACTGGCAGGATATGAGGCAAAGATGAGGTTCCTGCCCGTTCATCCTCCAAACATCACTACAATGGGAGGGCTGATTGGAAAAAATACAAAGTAATGATTAGAATTTATCAAGACAGCAAACAAAAACTTGGAAACCAGTTACATTTGGCACAAAATTACCAGGTTCAGAACCCAGATGTTGAGGATCCAAACAGCCAAAAATCCAGGGACAAGAGTTTGAATCCCACCACAGAAAGTAATAGAATTAAATTCAAATAATTAGATCAATGTGGAATTAAAGATAGACTCTGATTGTTTAGAAATATACATGTTTCACCAATGTCCATCAGGGAAGGAAATCGGCCAGCCTTACCCAGACTGGCCCTTAACATGACTCCAAACCCACCAATGAGGCTGACCCCACCTCCTCAGTTTAAGGACAATTAGAAATGGACAAGAATGCCAGCATTAGTAGCTACATCTACAGTATATGAACCAACAAATTAAAACAAAGGATTACAGATATGCCATTGAAATTAACATACAACAGCTCTGTGCAAATGCATGATTGCAGCATAGGACTGTGGAATTGGCCTTTAGATAGATAGATAGATAGATAGATAGATACTTTATTCATCCCCATGGGGAAATTCAACATTTTTTCCAATGTCCCATACACTTATTGTAGCAAAACTAATTACATACAATACTTAACTCAGTAAAAATATGATATGCATCTAAAATCACCCTCTCAAAAAGCATTAATAATAACTTTTAAAAAAGTTCTTAAGTAGTTTACTTAAATACATTGAGTCCTAACCCCGGCACTTTAACATATCTTACTCCTGGCGGTTGAATTGTAAAGCCGAATGGCATTGGGGAGTATTGATCTCTTCATCCTGTCTGAGGAGCATTACATCGATAGCAACCTGTCGCTGAAACTGCTTCTCTGTCTCTGGATGGTGCTATGTAGAGGATGTTCAGGGTTTTCCATAATTGACCGTAGCCTACTCAGCGCCCTTCGCTCTGCTACCGATGTTATACTCTCCAGTACTTTGCCCACGACAGAGCCCGCCTTCCTTACCAGCTTATTAAGACGTGAGGCGTCCCTCTTCTTAAAGCTGCCTCCCCAACACGCCACCACAAAGAAGAGGGCGCTCTCCACAACTGACCTATAGAACATCTTCAGCATCTCACTACAAACATTGAATGACGCCAACCTTCTAAGGAAGTACAGTCGACTCTGTGCCTTCCTGCACAAGGCATCTGTGTTGGCAGTCCAGTCTAGCTTCTCGTCTAACTGTACTCCCAGATACTTGTAGGTCTTAACCTGCTCCACACATTCTCCATTAATGATCACTGGCTCCATATGAGGCCTAGATCTCCTAAAGTCCACCACCATCTCCTTGGTCTTGGTGATATTGAGACACAGGTAGTTTGAGTTGCACCATATCACAAAGTCCTGTATCAGTTTCCTATATTCTTCCTCCTGTCCATTCCTGACACACCCCACTATGGCCGTGTCATCAGCGAACTTCTGCACATGGCAGGACTCCGAGTTATATTGGAAGTCTGATGTGTACAGGGTGAACAGGACCGGAGAGAGCACGGTCCCCTGTGGCGCTCCTGTGCTGCTGACCACCGTGTCAGACCTACAGTCTCCCAACCGCACATACTGAGGTCTATCTGTCAAGTAGTCCACTATCCAATCCACCATGTGAGAGTCTACTCCCATCTCCGTTAGTTTGTGCCTTAAGATCTTGGGCTGGATGGTGTTAAAGGCACTAGAGAAGTCCAGGAATGTAATCCTCACAGCACCACTGACCCCATCCAGGTGAGAGAGGGATTTGTGCAGCAAATACGTGATAGCATCCTCCACTCCCACCTTCTCCTTATACGCAAACTGAAGAGGATCCCGGGCGTGCCTGGTTTGTGGCCTCAGATTCTGTATTATCAGCCGCTCCATGGTCTTCATCACGTGCGACGTCAAGGCAACAGGTCTGAAGTCATTCAACTCCTTTGGTTGTGGTTTCTTCGGTACCGGGACAATACAGGATGTTTTCCACTGTCTGGGTACTATGCTCTGCTCCAGGCTCATGTTGAAGATGCGCTGTAGTGGTTCTCCCAGCTCAGTCGCACAGGCCCTCAGTAATCTTGAGAACATATATTTAGTACCTGAACCAGCATGATGTCATTTTCTGGAGATATTGAGTTAAACTCTGGGTGAGGAATCATCTTCCTTATTACCATTGTCGTCTTCCCTTTTTGTCTCCCAGAAAGCAAATCTACTCCAAGGACCACTCTAGATTGTTTTATTTGACAAAGCCTAGGTTAACAAATTTTACGACACATGCCGGTGATAATAAACCTAATTCTGATTGGAAAGGTGACAGAGGTATTCAGGATTCCAGAATGCACTTGAAAAACAATGGTCTCGGGACATTGTTCCTTTATTTATCATGTTATCTATGAGCACAAAATACCAATTTTACAAAATCATAAAGCAAAGGAACTTCCCTCTTACTCTCTTTTAATTTCACTTATTTCCTTCAGTTCATTGTTCTCATTAGACCTTCATTCTCTAGTATTTCTGGCAGATTTTAGTATCATCTTTCCTGAAGACAGATTCAAAGTAATTGTTCAGTTTCTCTGCCATTTATGTATTTTCCATGATAAGTTTTCCTGCCTCCTGTCTATAAAGGACAAATATTAGCCCCAAGTAGCATTTAGCATTTTAACTTAATCTACCAAAGTTCCTACAGTTTATGAATAAACTCTTCTCAGGCTTCAAGCCGTCACAGGTATTGATTATAGCAAACGTTTCAATGAGAAACTCTGCCATCATCTTCAGAGACAATCCCTGGATATGTCTAGTCAGGTGGTATTTATATCCCTGTATTCTGTCCCTCCTGATTGGTTAGTCCGCATCCAATCAGGTCTCCGCTCTCCAACCTTGATTACGATCAAATTCCCTTTCTTACTTAGAGCAAGACCTTTGTCTTTGTTAAAATTCATTCCCTCTAAGTTTTATTTCAATGTCTTTCTTTACCAGGTGGTTCTGAAAACCATTATTATGGCACAGTAGTTTTGTGCTGTCAAAGTCAATCTCCTGACCATTGCAAATGCAATGTTCTGCTACCACCAGTTTCTCCAGGTAATCCAAATGGATACACCTCCTGTGCTCCATGATGGGGGTTTCCACCGTGCGTTCAATCTGACCGATATACACTGGCGGTAGCGACGGGTTCCTCCTCGTTGTTCGGTTTCCTGGTTTTACTGTCAGCCCTGTTAAGGCCCCGATTGATTTCTTTCAGCTTGTAGCCATTCTGCATGAACGTTCTGCATAATCGTCTTATTTCATCGGGGAGGCACTCGGTGTTGGAAATACCTTTCATATGGTTAAGCAAAGTAGAAAGAACCGCTCTACATTGGGAGGCATGATGATGGCTATTGGTATTAAAGTATAAGTCAATGTTAGTGGGTTCCCGGTAGACGCCATGTCTGAGGCTACTGTACAGTTTCTGTTACCTTAGAATGTCCAGGAACAGGAGGAAACCATTCTTCTCCATCTGCATCATAAATTGTATGTTTGGATGTTTTCTGTTCAGATGTTTGTGAAACTGTTAGAGTGCCTGGAGTCCATGAGGCCACAATATGAAGGTGTCACCACCATTACGCCTCCCAACGTAGAGTGGTTCTTTCTACTTCGATTAACTGTGCAAACATACTGAAATTTGTGAAAGGGGCCAGACAATAGTCAGTACAGAGTAAATGGAAATTTCCTCCAAATCAATATGGATAATTGAAGCCATTGTCTTTAGTCCCTGTTGTGATCTCTATCCCTGATCTTGAATTATATCCCTCACACTCGCAATTGTTTGAACAGTTTACATTTTTGGTGCTGGATTCAACTGTGATAATTTTTTCTGGTCAGATATCTCAACTAAATCTGCCAATTTCCATTCTGAAAAATTATCACTTCCATTTTGGAGTTGCTCTGCAGTTGAAAAATGCCAAAATGCTCAGCAGGTCAGTCAGCATTTGTGGAAGTGAAAATTCTACTTAATTCTCTGAGTGTTTCCTCATACACTGCGTGTTTACTCAGTCCCCCAATAATGGCAATGTGTTCCACAGCTTTAACATTACTCCTTAAAAATAATTATCCACCCTTCTTTTTTGCTTTAAGACTGTGTGTGTGTGTGTGTGTGTGTGTGTGTGTGTGTGTGTGTGTGTGTGTGTGTGTGTGTGTGGAGAGAGAGAGAGAGAAGGAGATAAATGGTGAAAGTTAAGGGGAGAGAATGTGTGAGTGAGAAAGAGGTAAATAAAGTGAGGAGGAGAGGAGATGGAGGTGAGAGTTAGAAGGGGTTGAGAGAGAGGGGGGAGACACAAGAAAGGACAGAGGAAGTGAGGAGGAAGATAAAGAAAGAAAGATAGGGAGAGGATGTGTGGGTGAGAGAAAGAGGCAGTGAAGGAGGGAGAGGGAGATGAAGGGAGGGGAGGGAAATAGAGAGAGAGGGAGATGAAGAAAGGAGAGGGAGATGATGAGAGAGAGAGAGGGAGATGGAGAGAGACATAAGGAAGGAGGTAAGGAAAGAAGAGAGAGATGGTGTGTGTGTGAGACTGAGAGTTGCAGTCACAACTACATGAAGGTCTCTATTGTGGTCCAAGCAAATGAGGAATTCATTTTCCTTAACTTCCATAGAAAAAACTGTCCATTTTCATAAAGGTTTATACATGCTAAGCTAAACCAGGAAAACCTGCAGGTTGGGATAATGACTTGCATTGCCAGTGGAGTATGTTTTATTCCATCATGCTGACCGTCTCCTTTGCTTTGTCCAGAAAGAATACGTATACTGCTTTCAGATGAGATTATCGGGAAATCCAAGGCCTGGATGATTTGTGAACCCAATCCAGTGGGAGGTAATGCCAACTGGGGGGCATTAAAGGGTCTAAAGTTCAAAGAGGGAGTTTAAAGAAGATTTATGAACTGATGGAAGTAGATATTATAGCAATGATTCAGAGCCATTTGGACAGACACATGAACAGGCAGATAATGAAGAGATGTGGACCCTGTACAAGCAGATATTCGCATGCTATCAGGATCAGCACAGACTTAGTGGCCTGAAGGACTTTGCTCTACTGCTCTATATTCTGTGTAAGTGTCTGGTCACTTTCATTGGAGGTTGGAGGGTGGGACACTCAAATAAATAAATCACTTCCCTCTAAGTTTATCATAAATTAAAAATAACTTAGGTGTGATCACACAAGAAACAATCATGAAACCATCTCTGTACAAACCATCATCTTCCGAATGCCGGTGTTTAAGTAGCAAAACAACGAATATTTGTTTTCATTCAAGAAACTAGTTTAATAATATGTAATTTATTCGCACACGATAAGCGTAGTTTATCACCAATATTCTCGCAGGGAGGTTTGCTAGTGCTGTTGGGGAGGGTTTAAAACTAATTTGTCTGGGGGTGGGAAGCAGAGTGAAGGGATTCAGGATAGGACAGATCATAAAGAAAGCAAAGATAACGTGCAGTCAGACTGTCAGGAAGGACAGGCAGATGACAGGACAAAATTACAGCAGCAGGGTGAGTATCTGTGCATTACAGATGCAGAATCAAAAAGGATACAAATACAGTACTCAGAGTGTTATATCTCAATGCACAGAATATAAGAAATAAGGCAGATGATCTTGTTGCACTATTACAGATTGTCAGGTATGATGATGTGGCCATCACTGAATCGTGGCTAAAAGGATGATTGTAGTTGGGTGATGAATGTCCAAGGTTATACGTTGTGTTGGAGGGATTGGAAAGTAGGCAGAGGGGGTGGAAAAACAAAGGAAAAACAAAGGAGAAGGCATACAACAAAGCAAAAATTAACAGGAATACAGGATTGGGGAGATTTTAAAAATCTACAAAGAGCAACGAAAAGATTCATTAGAAGGGAAAAGATGGGATATGAAAGCAAGATAGCAAACAATATCAAAGTGGACAATAACAATTTTTCATGTATGCAAAATATAAAATAAAGATGAAAGTGGATATAGGACCGCTAGAATGTGAGGCTGGAGAAATAGTATTGATGGATGAAGAGGCGGCAGGTGAACTATATGAGTATTTTGCATCAGTTTTTACTGACTGAAGACACTAGCAGTGTGCCAGATGTTGAAGGGTGTGAGGGAAGAGAAGTGAGTGCATTTACTATCACAAGGGAGAAGGTGCTCAAAAAGCTGAAATAGCTCAGAGTACATCAGACATCCAGATGTACTATAATAGATCGGGGAGGCATCCGTAATGATCTTTCAAAAATCATTGGACTCGGGCATGGTTCTGGAGGACTGGAAAGTTGCAAATGTGACTCCACTCTTTAAGAAAGGAGGAAGGCAGCAGAAAGGAAATTGTTGACCAGTTAGCCTGAGCTCAGTGGTTGGGAAGATGTTGGAGTCAATTGGTAAGGATAAAGTACTTGGTGACACAAGACAAGATAGGACAAAGTATTCATGGTTTCTTTAAGGGAAAATCTTGCCTGATGAACCTGTTGGAATTCTTTGAGGAAATTACAAGTAGGATAGATGAAGGGGATGTAGTGGATGTTGTATATTTGGACTTTCAGACGGCCTTAGACAAGGTGCCACTCATGAGACTGCTTACCAAGTTAAGACCCATGGTATTACAGGGAAGTTACTGGCATGGTTGAGCATTGGCTGATCAGTAGGACGCAATGATAGTGAAGAAAAGGATCCTTTTCTGGGGGTTGGCTGTCAGTGACTAGTGGCGTTCTGCAGGGGTCGGTGTTGGGACCTTGTCTTTCTATACGATATATCAATGATGTCAGTGAGTTTGTTGCCAAGCTTGCAAATGATATGAAGTTTGGAAATGGGTTTGGTAGTGTTGAGGAAACAGGTAAACTGCAGAAGGGCTTAGAAAGATTAGGAGAATGGGCAAAAAATTGGTAAATGAAATACCATATTGGAAAATAGGTGATGTTCACTCTGAGCCACTTGAAAATCTCAACCTTCTCAACCTCAGCGACTGTTTCAAGCCGGCTTTAATCATACCAGTGCCCAGGAAGAGGGTGTCAACCTGTCTGAATGACTATCGGCAGTGACACTTACATCCACAGTGTTGAAGTGTTTTGGGAGGTTGGTGTTGAAGCATATCCACTCCTGTCTGAATGGTCACTTGGATCTGCTCCAATTTGCCTACTGAAGCAACAGGTCTACAGCAGATGCTATCTCGCTGGCTCTTCACACAACCCTGCAACATCTGGACAGCAAAGATGCATACAACAGGATGCTCTTTATCGATTACAGTTTAGCTTTTAACACTATCATCCCCTCAAAACTAATCAGCAAACTCCAAAACCTGGGCCTCAATATTCCTTTTGTACAATTGCATCCATGGATTTCCTCACTTGTAGACCCCAGTCGGTTCGGATTGGCAAAAGCATCTCCTCCACAATCTCCATCAGCACAGGAGCACCGCAGTGATGTGTACTTAGCCCCCTGCTCTACTCACTTTACACCTGTGACTGTGTGGCTAAGTACAGCTCCAACACCACATACAAGTTTGCTGATGACACCACTGCTGTGGGCCGTATCAAAGGGGTGATGATTCAGCATACGGGAGTGAGTTTGAAAACTTGTCTGAGTGGTGTAATAACAACAGCCTCTCACTCAATGTCAATAAGACAAAGGAACTAATTGTAGACTTCAGGAGAGGGAAACCAGAGGTCCATGAGCAGTAATCATTAGAGAATCACTAAATTAGTCAGTATCTCTAAATTCCTGGGTGTCACTATCTCAGAGGACCTATCCTGGACCCATTATATAAATATTATTACAAAGAAAGCACAACAGCACCTCTACTTCCTCAGAGTCTGCGGAGGTTCAGCATGTCACCGAAAACCTTGGCAAACCTCTATAGATGTGTGGTGGAGAGCGAGCCGACTGGATACATTATGGCCTGGTATGGGAACATCAATGCCTTTGATTGGAAAATCCTACAAAAGGGAGTAGATTCGGACCAGTACATCCTCTAAGGATGTGTGGTGGAAAGTGAGCTGTGAAGCCATTTTACTCATCCAAACTATCATTTTGTTGTTATCTGCCCTGTCATTAGCACAGTTCCAGTACTATTTGCATGATCTCATAAAATGTGCAGAAATGCTGATCACCTCAGTCCTGAATGATATCAGATTGTCCCACATCACTACTGGCCACTCTGTTATCTTATCATAGTTTTCTGATCTTCATACTATCTGATATGTTTCTCTCAGATCCCCTTTAAAAGTCAGTGTCTTTCTACAATTTTCTCATGACCGTGACACTTACACAGAATATAGAGCAGAATAGCAAAGTCCTCAGGCCACTAAGTCTGTGCTGTTCATGGTGCCAATTTACACTGTACATCTGCTTGCACATGGTCCACATCTCTTCATTGTCTGCCTGTTCCTGTGACATTGCATGTTAACAATTTAGTTTCATATTTTGATTTCAGAAAGTATAGATAATTGTCTGATCATTAATATGAGAGTGAAGAATTTTAGAACTGTGAATTGAGGCCGAGCCAATCCCTTTCACCTCATCCCTGAGTATACAAAATAGAATGTATAATAATAATAATAATAACAATAATTGTGATTTGCTTATTAAAAATAACTTGTCATACTTTCTGAAAAAGAAACATTAAACACGCTGTGTTTGAATTTGAAGACTTAACGTGATATGGGATGAAAATCTATGGGTCGTAATTCTACAGTTTTGCTCGTGAGGATGTGGACTGTGTATCCTGGAGCAGAACCTTCATTCTGTTGGAAATATTGGTGACTCTGCCACAATACCAAACGTCTCCCAGCAGTGTAACAGATGAAACCCTATGTGACAGGAAATGTGGTAAGCCAACCCTCCTCATCTTTCCTGATCTATGTGGAGCTGTTAAAATTATTGCTGCAGCTTGGTTATCCCATTCCTTTCTTCCATTTTCGAGCTGGATAGGCTCCTACTTGTTTCCGTTCATTCACTGAGGTCAGAGCATTGGGGAGGGTTTAGATAGGAAGTAGCCACATTTTTCGAAAGATCAAGGAATTGAGAGCTATGACCGTTTGACCAAAGAGAGGAGGTGAAACCTGTGGAAGATCACTCATAATGACATTAACTGGTAGGGCAGGCAGGTTTGATGGGCCGAATGTCCGGCTCCCACTTCCATTTGCTTAAATTCATATGATCTGTTGTACTGAACAACCTCTGAAGTGCCTGAAGAATATATCCTCGGGGCTACCTTTAATTTTGACCCGCACACCACCCTTTGCAATTAAAACAACAGTTCAGATATATGTATTACCTCATAACCACCCCAGCCAAACACTCCAGTTTCCCTAAATTTGTGAAATGGGCCACACACTAGTCAGTACAGGGTAAATGGAAATTTCCTCCAATTCAATATGGATAATTGCTACCATTGTCTTTAGTCCCTGTTGTGATCTCTATCCCTGATCTTGAATTCCGTCCCTCACACTAGCAACTGTTTGAACTGTTTGCTTCCTTGGTGCTGGGTTCAACAGTGATACATTTTTCTGATCAGATATTTCTTTACTAATGTGCTGATTTCCATTCTGAAACATCATCACTTCCATTTTGGAGTTGCTCTGCAGCAGAAAAATGCCAAAATGCTCAGCAGATCAGTCAGCATTTGGGGAAATGAAAATTCTACTTAATTCTCTGAGTGTTTCCTCGTACACTGTGTGTTTACTCACTCCCTCAATATTGGCAATGCATTCCACAGCCAAGCTCTAAAACCTTTGACTTTACTCCTTAATTTTTTAAAATCTACCCTTCTTTCTTGTTTTAAGACCACATCAGTGTGTGTGTGTGTGTGTGTGTGTGTGTGAGAGAGAGAGAGAGAGAAAGGATGAGTCAGATAGATGGAGTGGAGCCAGAGATGAACAGAGAGAGAAAGATAGGGAGAGAATGAATGTGTGAGATGTGTGAGAGAGGGAGGAAGAGAGAGAGAGAGAGAGAGAGAGAGAGAGGGGGGGGAGATTAAAAGAGCAGAGTGAGATAGTGAGAGAGTGAAATAGTGAGAGAGAGAAAGGGAGATGAAGAAAGGAGAGGGAGATGGAGAGAAAGAGAAAGAGCGAAAGTTGCAGTTTGTTACCACTGCAACCATTTGTTACCAGTTACCACTGATTCTTGCATTCAGAATATAAAAGACACCACTGTTCAAGTAAAAGAGAATTTCATTTTCCTTAGTCTCCATAGATGAAACTGTCCATTTTGATAAAGGTTTATACATGCTAAGCTAAACCAGGAAAAGCTGCAGGTTAGGATAATGACTTGCATTGCCAGTGGAGTATGTTTTATTCCATCATGCTGACCGTCTGCTTTGTTCAGAAAGAATATGTATACTACTTTCAGATCAGATTATCAGGAAATCCAAGGCTTGGATGATTTGTAAACTGAATCCAATGGGAGGTAATGCCAACTGGAGGGTATTAAAGGGTCTAAAGTTTAAAGGGGGAGTTTAAAAGAGATTTACGAGGCAAGTCTTTTTCAACATCACAGTATGTGCCTGGAACACTCTTCCAGGGGAGGTGATGGAAGTAGATATTATAGCAATGTTTCGGAGCCATTTGGACAGACACATGAACAGGCAGACAATGAAGAGATGTGGACCATGTGCAAGCAGATGTACAGTGTAAATTGGCACCATGGTCAGCACAGACTTAATGGACTGAAGGAATTTGCTCTACTGCCCTATATTCTATGTAAGGGTCATGGACACGAGAAAATTGTAGAAAGCTATTGACTTTTAAAGAGGATCTGAAAGTATCACGTCAGATAGTAAGAAGAGCAGAAAACTGAAAAGATAACAGAAGGCAGATGGTGATGTAGAAACAATCTGGTAACATTCAGGACTGGTGTCAAGAACATTTCTGCACATTTTGTGAGATCATTCAAATGGTACTGGGACTGTGCTAAGGAGAAGGCAGCTGTCAACAAAATGATAGTCTAGATACGTGAAATGGCTTCACTGTATTTAAGCAATTTATAGACATTTGAAAGATACTTTTCATCCTTTAATAATATAAAGTTTCAAAGCTTCTATACGCAGACCTTGCCTACCACAGTCATAAGGATATAGTAGCTAGCATTTCAGTTGGTGGACTACAATTCATAGAGTTTATTATTGACTGGAGACATGAGTCTGAATCCCTTCCTAAACAGCTTACGCTGCTAAATTTATTGTAAAATGACAGTTGCCTTCAGCTCTGGTGACCATAAATCAGAAACCATTCTGATTCACTAATATCCTTCAAGCAAAATTGATCTGGCATCATTACCTGTTTGGACCTGCTTGGGAGTCCAGACCACTTACAAAGTTGATTTGTAATTGCCTCTTGAGATGTGCTGGGTAAAGGGGCAATTAGGAATGGACACAATCCCAGTTTTTCCAACAATAGTCACACTCTGCCCATCTCACTTAATCCATTTATCAGTTTATCCATCTTTATTACATTATCTCTAATCCTTCTAAACTCACCCGGCTACAGAAATCTTTGGAATGGTAGCAAAAAAGAACTTGCATGTGTTTTTCATATTTCAAATTAAAGACATTCCAAAGTGTTTCATAGTATTGCTCAGACTCCAACTGAACTCTGCTGTTCTTCTCTGAATTAAGGACATTGTCAATTTTATGTCTATTTGAGAAGCTTATAAGTCTTAGTTTAACATCTCTTCTAAAAGTTGACACCACCAACAAGAGAACCCTTCATTTCTATTGCTCTGGACTGTTGGCCTGGTTTACTGACCCCAGGTTGATTTACCAGTGAGTGAGAACGATTATATGAACTGAATTTTATCAGTTTAGATTCTGATCCTCTCCACAAGGGTACAATTTTCAGGATATGATGTTGGACGTTAGTCAGAAACAAGAAATCTGAAGAGATTCCATGTTATAGCTATTCATTGACATCAGTCCAATTACACTGGACCACAATTGTTTTCAAAAGTTTTGTCTCCTCAGAATTTATTTTTGTTTATGATAAGCCACTTGAAGCCTGGCATGATATAATTTTAGACTACTTGTATAATGTAGGAATTTGGAGAAACAAGAAATTAACTTTTATTGAATATAATGCATTTAATTGCATAATGGTGCTGATGCTTTGTAATAGTTAGCTAAGCTAAAAGTGTTCTGTTGGTGTTTTTCATTTGCATTCAGTGTCTGAGGATTCTCGCTGAAGTGTCCAACAATCATCAGCCAGTTGCCCAGATACCATTTCTCAATGACCTGGTGAAAACTCACTGTGTTTGTCACTGACAGCACCAGGATTTGCAGGGAAGACGTTTAAATGGGAATGCTGAAAATGAATCTTTAGTGACATATTGCACTTCATGGTTCTGTATGTTTGAAGCATGTTGTCAACCAGCTATTCGTAGTTTGGTGCTCTGTAGTTGCCAACATTCTTGAGTGATTTCCATGTGATGTTCTCTAGTCCCACTAGAAGTTCTTCAAATTGACTGTCATTGATGACCTGTTTGATTAGTTGACCAACAAAAATGTCATCCTTAATCTTGGCATCAGTTATTCTGTTTTGAATAATGAATTCAAATAGCAAATACAGGCGATTTCCAAAATAATGGTGCATGATAGGGAAATTTCATTATGATTTTCATAATCAGCAGCCCAAAATACATAAGATGCACCCTGAAGAATTCAGGAACCAAAATCTTTGATGCCTGGTGTTATTGTCCCTTTCATTCCAAAACTCCTATCCTCAACTACCTCAACTATTCTCAACAAATGGATGCCATCTATATGGCATAATATGGTGCAATAATATCATTTGGCCTTGGAATGTCAATATTTGAAAGTAAGTGCAATAAAGTGGCATATTCAAATGATCGTTCTCAAATGTAATGGTCTTTTAAGAAATAATTTAGTATGCATTCACATAGAATCTAAACAAATATGTCCTGCATGTTATCAGGTTAGTCAATAAAATGTAAGGAGATAGACATCAAAATGAAAAGCAAATCCTCAGTGAAGCCCACAATATTTGCTGAAAATTTCTGGTTCGCTTTGACCCTGTCATGTGACTTTCCATAACTGATATGGATCCAGATTAGAAAAATCAGCAAATCTTCATGTTTATTGGTGGTTGGGGGGGGGGGGGGGGTCACTAAAATAAATAAACCACTTCCCTCTAAGTTTATTATAAATTAAGCAAAAACTTTGGTGTGATCACAGAAGAAACAATGATGTACAATCTGCTTGTTTGTCAATTGTCATCTTCCTAGCTCCGGTGTGTAAGTAGCAAAATAAGGAATATTTAAACACTTTACATTCATGAAAGATTTTATTTTAATTATGATTAATTTATGATGCACATCATAAACATAATTTGTGATAATCAATGTAAATTTTCAGTGACAGCTATATTAGTATTTATCTTCTATATATAAGGCAATGGATGACTATTTCATTGTTTTTTCTTGTAATTTTATTTCTTATTTGGAGAGGACAACTATATAAAATGTGGTTACAAAATTTCAATGAGCAACATGTCAAGCAGCATCTATGGAGTGAAGGAAATTATACAAGTGTCGGCTTACTGTTTCTCCAGCCCGTGGCATCTGCTGTTTCTTGTTTCCCCTTGCTCTACTATCATTTTTTCTTGCAAATCTACTAGATAATATTAAATTTTTAACTAAGTATTATTATCCTGAGGATTAATGAGAAGTTGTTGGATTTAATTCTGTTGAGTAGAATTCCAAGTGGTAGCCATGGGCCCAAGCTATGCCTGCCTCTTCATAGGCTTTGTTGAACAGTTTATGTTTGAAGCTTTCCCTGGTTATACTCCCCACCTCGTCCTTCACTACATTGATGACTGCATTTGCACTGCCTCATCACCATTGCACTTATCAACATTATCAACTTTGCCTCTAACTTCCACCCCTCTTAAATTCACTTGGTTCATTTGAACCTTCCTCCCTTTTCTTGATTCATCTGTCTCCATCTCTGGAGGCAGACTGTCAACCAAAATCTTTTACAAACCTACTGATTTCCGTGGTTATCTAGATTATATCTCTTCCCGCCTTATCTCCTGTAAAAATGAAGTTCCTCTTTCTCAGTTTCTTTGCCTTCGATGTATCTATTCCCAGGATATGGCTTTCCATTCCAAGACATCAGATATATCCTCCTTCTTTAAAGACGAGTTTTTCCTCCCTCTACTATTGATGCTTTCCCCCATTTCCCATACATTTATGATCAGCCCATCTTCACTCTGCGGTAATAGTGATAGAGTTCCTCTGGTCCTTGCCTACTCGCCCATCAGCCTCTGCATCCAACACATTATCCTCCGCAATGTACACCATCTGTAAAGGAAACCTACCACTAATCATATCTTTACCTAACCCCCATGCCCTGCTTTCTGCTTCCTTATTCGACAAAACAAGGTGCAGCAGGCATCATTCGGAGATGCTTTTGGTCGAAAGATCTCCAGGGCCAACATGGGGCTCAATATTTTATGTGCTCAACATCAAAGGACAACTTTATATTTACAATGTATGGACAATGCTTTCTTTGAAACTACGCACAAACTTCACACCTCCCGATTTGCATGCACAACACAGACATTTGATTTTAATGAATTTTTATCAACATTGTCTAGTCCGGGATTCATGACTTTAATCAACCCATTGTTCAGAGATGCTCTCCAAATTAAATCCACAATGCATATTCAGATACGAACACTTGTAACCAAAGTCATTTGTTAAATATAAATGTGCTAATCCCCAAATTCCCTCTAACACCTTCGACACATCTATCCCCAGGATGTGGTTTTGGGTTTCTCTCCCTCTACTATTGATGCTCCCCTCACCCGAATCTCCTCCATTTCCTGTACATCTACACTCACTCCATCTTCCCTCTGCCGTAATAGTGATAGAGTTCCTCTTGTCCTTGCCTACTCGCCCATCAGCCTCTGCATCCAACACATTATCCTCTGCAATGTACACCATCTGTAAAGGAAACCTACCACTAATCATATCTTTACCTCCCCCCACCCCCCACTTTCTACAGCGATCAATCCAGTGCCATATTGGGCTGAGTCCATTACTCTCTGCACCTTCTTACACTCTTGTACATTCGAATTGCTGTGCAAGGCCATGCTACAACTACTCTAGGGTTATCCCTGTCAACGGTAATTAGAGATGGCTAATAATTGCTGGCATTGTCAGTGATGTTCACAACCTGTGTGTGAATAAACATGTATGTGAAATAAAATGTCAGTATCTTCTATATATTGCAGATCCTGGAGCTAAAATTATTGGAGGTCATGAAGTTGAACTGCATGCAAGACCTTATATGGTATCTCTCCAAATATATTTTGGGAACAGTATGTACTTTCCCTATTGCGGAGGTGCTTTGATCAGACCAAACTGGGTACTAACTGCAGCACACTGTGAACAGTAAGCTATGTGGTGTATGAGTGAAAAAGATATTTTGTGATTAACATACAAGTGCTTAGCTCCCAATCCTAGTTTTCATAAAATAATTCCTTTTACACTGTTTTCACATTTTCATTAATATGTGTATCACCGTATTATTGGCATTTATTTTTATTAGCAAGTGTCAGTTTGAATGGTCAGATATATACTCAGTGGCCACATTATTAGGTACCTCCTGCAGCTGCGCTGAGTAGGCTACGGTCAATTATGGAAAACTCTGAACATCCTCTACATAGCACCATCCAGAGACAGAGAAGCATTTTCAGCGACAGGTTACTATCGATGCAATGCTCCTCAGACAGGATGAAGAGGTCAATACTCCCCAATGCCATTAGGCTTTACAATTCAACCGCCAGGACTTAAGAACTTTTTAAAAGCTATTATTAATTCTTTTTGAGATAGTGATTTAGATGCATATCATATTTTTTATGAGCTAAGTATTGTATGTAATTAGTTTTGCTACAACAAGTGTGTGGGACATTGGAAAAAAAAAGTTGAATTTCCCCATGGGGATGAATAAAGTATCTATCTATCTATCTATCTATCTATCTATCTATCTATCTAAAAAAAGTGGCCACTGAGTGTATGTTCATGGTCTTCTCCTGCTGTAGCTCATCTACTTCAAGGTTTGACATAATGTGAGTTCTGAGATGCTCTTCTGAACACCACTGTTGTAACACGTGGTTATTTGAGTTACTGTCGACTTCCTGTCTGCTTGAACCAGTCTGGTCATTCTCATCTTCCCTCTCTCATCAACAAAGCGTTTTTGCCAACAGAACTTCTACTCACTGGATGATTTTTCTTCTTTATCACACCATTCTCTGTAAAAGCTAGAGAATGTTTTACCCGAAAATCCCAGGAGACCAGCAGATACTCAAACCATCCCGTCCGGCACCAACAGCCATTCCATGGTCAAACTCACTTAGATTCCATTTCTTACTCATTCTGATATTTAGTCTGAACAACAACTGAATCTCTTGACCATGTCTGCAAGGAGTGATTTACAATGAGCTTGTCTGATCAACACTTTGAAACAATTTCAATCAGGAGTATAGTCTTGGCCTTTGCTTGGACACTGATTGGCTTTTGGAATCTGCACATTAACTACCAAATATAATGTTGATGAATTGTATATTTCCATAAAGTTTACTATTTGTTTGTTGCCTTCATGATGAATTTCTGTAAACTATTTTTAAGCAAAGTATAATTAATTATCTTTATTTTCGATTGGTAACAGAACAATTGGATCAGGCCAGGATCTTCTAGCAGTTCTTGGAATACATTCTCTTACAAAGTATGAGAGAAGTAGACAAAGACTGCACATCATCAGACAGATTCCCATTACAAAATTCAACAATCTGACCATGAAAGATGATATCATGCTGCTGCAAGTATGAATTTTTTTCTCATTCTTGCGCAGTGTTTAAAATCTTTAATTTGCTTATTAGCAATGTTTACTTTACTGAACAACAACTGTTGAATGGCTTTTGTGACTTGGATGAGAATTATTGATTGTGGAGAATATTAGTATTGGCAATGATCCCTCCCATCCGTCCAACAGTCTCCTTGATTCCCTTCCGTCAGGCAGGCGGTTCGATAGAAATACGACAAGAACTGTGAGGATGAGAAACAGCTTCTTCCCCGAGGCTGTAACATGACTGAACTCCCTGCCACCACCCAGGTCTCATCAGTTATGAAGCGCCAGTAGCTCGTACTCTTTACTTTTTAACTATGCAACTTATTATTTGTTAATTTAATTGTGGTCATATTACTTCATGTGTTATGTGTATGAGGTACAGTATATGTACTGTGTTGTGACCTTGGTCAGGAGGAAGGTTGTTTTGTTTGGCTGAATACATGTGTACGATTGAATGACAATAAATTGAATTTGAACTTGAACTGTCTAAGCCTGGGCAATATCACAGTTAACCTTGTCCTTGACATACAAAGGGTTAGTAAGTTAATTGGTCACATGGGTATAATTGGGTGGCTGGGTTCATTGGGCCGGAAGGGCCTGTTGTGTCTTTAAACTAAATTAAATATAAACTTTAATTAAAAGTGTGACAGCTGCTAAGTCTGACTTATTGGAGTTCCATCATTAACAAAGAAAGAGTTAGAGTGAAGAACCTTCACAGTAGGATTTGTGCTTTATGACCATCATCCACACCACAATTTTCATGATGAATTATCGATTCCATCATATGAAATGTAATTGATATTTAATTTTATTGGTCACTTTTAATTGAGTCTTTGTCACTTTGATCATCTGAAAATAAAGTAAGAATTCTGGGAAACAAAACATTTAAATAGATAAACAAACAAATCTCTTCAGGAGTAAAGAGATCATTCAAGATATTCTTCACTTTTAGGATCACAAATATGTGAATTCAAAGTTTTTGTGTCAACAGCTCGAGACTGATGCAAAAATCAACCAGTATGTGAATGTGCTCAACCTTCCCAAAGGAGGAGTCACCGACATGAAATCTGGAACAACGTGCACCGTGGCAGGATGGGGAAAAACAAAAGTTACCACTTACTCTGTAACTCTTCAAGAGGTGGAGGTCGAGGTAATTGATCGCAGAAAATGCAAAGGCATGTATCGAATTAAAATAACCCAGGACATGATCTGCGTTGGTGACAGCAAAGGCAGAAGGAATGCATGTCATGTGAGTATGGTGTGTAATCACATTATCAGTAACATTTCTATAAAGCTACTGGATTAAGTATAAAAATCCCAGTGATTCACTGGTGCCTTCTACAGATTGAAACTTTCCACCCTTCCTCAGTGTTATTGTGACTGACTCTTACCTGCTTTCTGAAGAGCTAATCAGTTGCATTAAGAAGTTCAGACATTACCTTAGGGAAGCTAAGGGAAATTAGATTAGGCCATAAATGCTACACTCACAGGCAATGTCCACATCCCCAGGTGGATTAAAAAAATAATAATCAGATAAGAAAATGAGCATGTGTTGATTATGGAGGAACCATTTTCTTGGATTTTCTAGAATCTCAGATCTAGGCCCTGAATTTAGATGTCAACATAACTGACTATGAGGAAATAGCTAAAGTTATATCTTCTATACAATTAGGTGAAAGCTCCAGGACCAGATTGATATACAGTGGAATTTTATCAGACCTTCAACGAAATGCTTATACCACATCTTTGTCAAACTTTCACTGATTCTGTATCCTCTGGGAATCTTCTGAAAACCTTTTATGAGACATTAATTTCATTGATTCCTAAAAAAGGAAAAGATCTATCGGAATGTGCATCCTGTAGACCTATTTCCTTACTGAATGTGTATTTTAAAATTCTCTCTATGATTTTAGCCAATAGACTTGAGAATGTTTTGCCTACTGTTACCTCAACTGATCAAACTGGATTTATTAAAAACAGGTACTGTATTCACATTTTAATATTCAAAGATTGTTAAATATCATTTATTCCCCTCAGTTAAAGAATCTGAGTGCATTGTGTCTCTGGATGCAGAGAAAGCTTCTAACAGGGTGGAATGGCCTAATTTGTTTCAGGTTTTGAAGAGGTTTAATTTTGTTCTGGGATTTATTTCCTGGATCAATCTGATCTATCAAGCCTTGGTGGCTGCGGTTATAACTAATAATCAAAAGTCTCCTTATTTTAGCTTATATAGAGGAACCCGTCAGGGTTGTCCTCTCAGTCCTTTATTATTTAATTTGGTTTTAGAACCTCTTGCTATTGTTCTTAGGGATTCTAATTCTGTTCAGGGTATTAAGAGAGGGGATAAACTACATAAGGTTTTGTTATATGCAAATGATTTATTAGTTTACATTTCAGACCCTAGGAAATCTATTCCCTTTATGTTACCCATATTAACTGAATTTAGTACTTTGTCTGGATATAAACTAAACTTACATAAAAGTGAATTATTTCCTATTAATAATGATCTGATTATTATCATCAAATACCTTTTAATATTGCTAAAATTATTTTATTTATCTTGGTATTAAAATTACTAAAATGTTTAAAGACTTATATAAGTATAATTTCTTTCCTCTAATTGAATATACACAACAAACATTTTCCAAATGTTCGCCTATGTCAATGTTATTAATTAATTGAATAAGTGCCATCAAAATGGTAATTTTACGGAAAATTTTATATACATTTCAAGTGGTTCCATCCTTTGTCCCGAAAATGTTTTTTGATACAATAGATTCCATGATCCTGTCATACAATTGGAATAATAAAAGCTCCAGAGTGAATAAATCTTTATTGCAAAAATCAAAAAAAGATGGAGGACTGGCTTTACCAAACTTTAGATTTTATTAATGGGCAATTTATATTCATTATATCACTTTTTGGATTCACAGTTTAGATAACCAGGACTGTCCTTCATGGTTACATTTGCAGGAGAATTCAGTAAGGGGGTTTTCTTTGGCTTCTTTACTGGGACCTCCTCTTCCTTTTTCATTCTCCAGGGTAGATAGACAAAGTCTTGGTCCTATTGTTAAACATACTTTAAAAATTTGGTTTCAGTTTCGCAGATTTTTTGATTTAAATAACTTTGTACTCTCTAGTAATATCCATTTTAACTTTTTCTTTAAACCATCAACTCTGGATAAGGCTTTTTTAATATGGAAAACTAAGGGAATAAAAACTTTTTTAGATTTGTTTTTAGAGGACTGTTTAATGTCTTTTTCGCAGCTAGTGGATAAATATGATATATCTAATGCATATTTTTTTAGATACTTACAAGTTAGGAATTTTTAACGAGATTTTTTACCAAATTATCTATTTGTTCATTTAACAAATATGATACATGCTATTTTTCAACTTAAACCATTTCAAAAACGATTGATAGCCATTATACATAAACAGTTAATGAATGCACATATGATGCCAAATGATAAGGTTAAACGTGCTTGGGAAATGGAACTTCAGGACTCACTTTCAGGTGATCAATGGAATAACATTTATTATTTAGTTAATAATTCATCTATATGTGCATGTCACTCCCTAATTCAGTTTAAGATAGTGCACAGTGCACATATGTCTAAAGATAAACTAGCGTATATTTTTTCTAATATAAGCCCCATCTGTGATAGATGTAATGCTGAGGTGGCTACTCTAACTCTTATGTTTTGGTCCTGTACAAAGTTAAATAATTTTTGGAGAGATGTTTTTAGAACATTATCAAAAGACTTACAACCTAATTCACTTACGGCAATTTTTGGGATTATTCCAAAGGAAGCAGGAAGTGCTCCTGCTTCTACTCAACATGTGAGCCTTTTCAACTTTATTGGCTAGGAGAACTATTTTGTTACACTGGAAAGATTCTAATCTGCATAATGTTTTTCTTTGGTTCTCCCCCATTATGTCCAGTTTAAGTTTGAAGAAAATTAGAAGTCGGACGTTTGATACATCTTCTAAATTTGAGCAAACCTGGCGACCTTTTATTCAATATTTTCATATGATCTAACTTATTTCCTTTCTCTATTTTTAGGTTAAAAATTTTTCTTCTTTTTTTCCTCTTTTTTTCCCTCTTTCTCCGCGAAGGTTCAGAGCTAACCAGAAAGATGTTTTCTTTTTGCTTTTGTAATTTTATCCTTAAATGGACTGCCCAGTGCTTTTTTTTTTGTTTTAGGTTAGTTTAGTGGGTTTTTTTTCTCTTCGTTATAAAAATTTCCAGTCTTTTTTTTTGTATGAACTGCCAAGAGGAGTTGTGGTTCTTTGTTTATACACAATAGTTTACTATTACGTTTACATGACTTTGACAGTATACATCACTTTCGTTGTTTGTACGTTTATTGCATTATGTATTTGATATAACTTCTCCTCTGATTTGTATCTATTCACTTTTTTTTAAAAATCAATAAAAAACATTGAAAATGACAACCAGCTATCTAGTTTAGTATTCTGTAGATGCCCAGAAATTTTTCAACATTCTTCAATGCCTTCCATGCAATTTTCTCCAGTACTGCTAGAAATTCTTCAAATTGCCTATCATTGTATGTGTGTTAAAACTGTTGACAAACAAAAAAAGGTTCCTTAATCTTGACATCAGTTATTCTGTCTTGAATAATGAATAGAAATAACAAATATAGGTGATTTCAAGAAATGCTGCATGTTAGGGAAATTTCATGGTGATTTTCATGATCTGCAACCCAAAAATCCATAAGACACCCCCAAAAGTATTTAGCAAGCAAAACCTTTGATGTCTGGTGTTACCGGCCCTTTCATTCCAACAAACATATCCCCAGCTATAATCTCGGTCATGAATATTGCCATCTGCTCTTTACAATCTTCACAAATCTATGAACAAATGGATGCCATCTATATTAATTCAGTGTAATAATATCATTTGTCCTCGGATTGTCAACATTTGAAAGTAAATGCAATAACATGGCATATTCAAAACATGTTTCTCAAATTTACTCGGTCTTTTAAGACACCATTTAGTATGTATTTACATAGGATCTAAATAAATATGTCCTGCATGTTATCAGGATACAGCAGTTCAATGAAATGTAAAGAGACAGGCATCAGAATTAAAAGCAAACATGAGGAACTCTGCAGATGCTGGAAATTCAAGCAACATACACAAAATGCTGGTGGAACGCAGCAGGCCAGGCACCATCTATAGGACAGTGATTGACAGCACTACTCACCCTCTCAACTACAGTCCCATTGATGCTGATAGGGGCTGGTCCAGGGATGGCCAACCTATGGCGCATGCACCAAAGGTGACACATTGGATGATTAGAAGTGACGCATTGCACCCCAGTGAGAATAATAAAAAAGTAAGCCTACTCATGTAAAATGTATTAACCAAAAACCGAGTTGTAGAGAAAAAAATTATAACAAGAACTGAAGTAGCTTAGAGCGAGAAATAGGTTTTACTGAGAATGAATCTAAAACTTTGCAATTAATGTAACAATTTTATTATTTCATGCACGTCTTTTGGCGAATGTCATCTTCTTTCACATTAATCTGTTTTCAATTTTAAAAATTTTCAATGAGTCAAAATAGGAAAGAATGACTTTTGTTCTGCAGTCGTTCCGTAACTGTTCAATACACATTTGATACTTGTTTAATTATGAGGCGCCAGACACCTGCACCAGCGGTGCGTTGCAGGTACCGGTATTTGCCAGTCAGATTACAATTGACACTCGTGCGCTATGGAGTTGTGCTTTGTTTGTCCTTTATGAACATTTTCAGTTTTGTACTTTATTGAAAATTAAGCCTTGTTTTTAAATTCAGTTACCCATCACAGTGCAAAAGAAAATGAGGAAATGAAAAGCAGAAAGTGATAGCAAGCATGAATTCAATGATCAGTCGGAAAATGAGTTCTTATTTATAGCAGGTCCGTCACAATTTATATTGTGCATTGTTTGTGAAAACACTTTCTCTCAGAATAGAAGACATGATATTAATAGACAATATAAAACACAACATCAGACTGAAATAGAAGGAAAACTGAAGCTAATGCTTGGGTCTGAGTTACAGAAAGAATATGTGATTAAGAAAAACGGAGAAATCAAAAGAAGACAAGATATATTTGTTAAAAGTCTCATTAAAGTAAGTAATGTTTATCTTGATTTTATACTAAATCAATTTATCATGTAAAATGCTAAATATGTCTATAGTAACATATTTTTACAAGAATTGAATGGGGGTACAAGAGTTGTATGGCGCATCTGAATTCGTGCTTGAAAAAATTGATGCATGGAATGTAAAAGGTTGTCCACCCCTGGGCTAGTCTGTCTCTGCTCCTCCTGAAATCCATGATCAACTCCTTCATTCTTTCGACATTGAGGGAGAGGTTGTAGGCTGAGATTGTAACAGCAGGAACTGTTATGTTCAAACTCTTTTATTGTTTTAATTTTAATAACCTTTTTCTGCATTAAAAAATCTAAAACAGATAAAGGAATTAAAGACACAAAAATTATTTATTGTCCTGAGTGTGTATTTTCCCAGGTTACAAAATATAAATCAATAGTAACAAATAACGAGCATGAAATAACAATATAACAGAGTCCTTAAATGAGTGTAGTTATCCCCTTTTGTTCAAGAGCCTGATGGTTGAGGGGTAGTAACTGTTCTTGAACCTGGTGGCTCTTGTACCTTCTACCTGATGGCAGCAGTCAGAAAAGAGCCTGGCCTGGGTGCTGAGGATCTTGATGATGGATGCTGCTTTCCATGGCAACCTTTCATGTAGATGTGTTCAGTCGTTGGGAGGGTATTATCCATGATGTACTGGGCCGAATCTACTCCCTTTTGTAGGATTTTCCACTCAAAGGCATTGGTGTTCCCATACCAGGCCATAATGCATCCAGTCGGCTCACTTTCCACCACACATCTATAGAGGTTTGCCAAGGTTTTCGGTGACATGCTGAACCTCCGCAGACTCTGAGGAAGTAGAGGTGCTGTTGTGCTTTCTTTGTAATAATATTTATATAATGGGTCCAGGATAGGTCCTCTGAGATAGTGACACCCAGGAATTTAGAGATACTGACTAATTTAGTGATTCTCTAATGATTACTGCTCATGGACCTCTGGTTTCCCTCTCCTGAAGTCTACAATTAGTTCCTTTGTCTTATTGACATTGAGTGAGAGGCTGTTGTTATTACACCACTCAGACAAGTTTTCAAACTCACTCCTGTATGCTGAATCATCACCCCTCTGATACGGCCCACAGCAGTGGTGTCATCAGCAAACTTATATGTGGTGTTGGAGCTGTACTTAGCCACACAGTCACAGGTGTAAAGTGAGTAGAGCAGGGGGCTAAGTACACATCACTGTGGTGCTCCTGTGCTGATGGAGATTGTGGAGGTGATGCTTTTGCCAATCTGAACCGACTGGGGTCTACAAGTGAGGAAATCCAGAATCCAATTGTACAAAAGGAGTAATGAGGCCCAGGTCTTGGAGTTTGCTGATTAGTTTTGAGGGGATGATAGTGTTAAATGCCAAACTGTAATTGATAAAGAGCATCCTGATGTATGCATCTTTGTTGTCCAGATGTTGTAGGGTTGTGTGAAGAGCCAGCGAGATAGCATCTGCTGTAAACCTGTTGTTTCAGTAGGTGAATTGGAGCAGATCCAAGTGACCATTCAGACAGGAGTGGATATGCTTCAACACCAACTTCCCAAAACACTTCAACACTGTGGATGTAAGTGTCACTGGGCAATAGTCATTCAGACAGGTTGACACCCTCTTCCTGGGCACTGGTATGATTAAAGCCGGCTTGAAACAGTCGCTGAGGTTGAGAAGGTTGAGACCTTCAAGTTGCTCAGAGAGAACATCACCTATCCTGGGCCAACAGATATACACCATGGTTCATGAACACCTCTACTTCCTCAGGAGGCATGAGAAATTTGGTAGGTACCCTTTGAGTCTTGCCTATTTTTATTGATGCAGCATAGAAGCAACCTGTCTTGATGCATGATAACCACAAGGAACTGCAGGAAGTGGCGGAGACAGCTCAGCTCATCCAGACAGGATAGTTGAATGCTCCTCTTGTGGGATACAAGAAGGCAGGGAGCCCACCAGTCTCCCTGACCACTACAACTGTGAGAAGTGCATCCTCCTGCAGCTTCTGATAATCCATGTTAAGGAGTTGGAGATGGCACTGAATGATCTCCAGATTATTCGGGAGGCTGAAGGGGTGATAGATAAGACATATAGAGAGTTAGTTACACCCAAGGTGCGTGACACAGGAAACTGGGTTGAACAGCCAGTGTATCCCTGTGGCCACCCCACTCAACAGCAGGTATATTACTTTGGATAATTTTGAGTGTGTTCCACACAAGGTCTCCCAAATCCCTTTCAATCTCAGATTTTTGGATTTTATACCCGTTTAGAAAATGGTCTGCAGATTTATTTCCCTGGCAACAAGGACACTGACATCATTGATATATCGTATAGAAAGACAAGGTCCCAACACTGACCCCTGCGGAACGTCACTAGTCACTGGCAGCCAACCCCCAGAAAAGAATCCTTTTCTTCACTATCATTGCATCCTACCGATCAACCATTTTCAACCATGCCAGTAACCGTCCTGTAATACCATGGGGTCTTAACTTGGTAAGCAGTCTCGTGAGTGGCACCTTGTCAAAGGCCTTCTGAAAGTCCAAATATACAACATCCACTGCATCCCCTTCATCTATCCTATTTGTAATTTCCTCAAAGATGGTGGCACGATGCAGTTTACAGCGGCCACTCCTGAGTTGATAACTGTTATTTGTCAAGCGGGGTGCCGTGCACAATCCTAATCTGATGAAAATCAGACATGGGAGCACAGAGAAACATCTGGAAATCTCCAGGAAGACCTTCTTCATTGCTGCTGCTATTGTGAGGTCTGGGTCTCTGCTGAGAACAGGCCCCTAGTCCTCGGGGCCGCGTTGCCAGTGGCCATTCGGGGGCGCCGTAGTGCGCTCGGCAGAGGATGGTGCTCAGAGAGGCTGTGCCGGACGAAATGGTCAGAGGCTCGGAGGTTCAACGGACTCAGAGTCTACTGCAGTCCGGGTGCTTTCACTGTATGCTGGATCCGACATAGCTTTCATTGTGTGCTGCGTCTGCGAGGCTGGGTTCGACGGAGCTTTCATTGTGTGCTACGTCTGCAAGGCTGAGTCTGGCGATGCCGTGAAAGTCCATAGCGAGGGTATTCCCTTCTGCCGCCTGCGTGGGATGACGAGTCTATCGGGACCCTGAGGACTTGTGGAAACTGTACGGTGGTTTCTTTCGAACTTATAGTCTTTTGACATCTTTGGACTATTTTTACTGTGCCCATGGTCTGTTTTTTTTAATCAATTATGGTATTGTCTGCACTGTTGTAACTATATGTTAACTATAACCATATGTAACTATGCGGTTTTGCATAGGTCTTGTAGCTTTAGTTTTTGCTTTGTTGGGTGGTAGGGTTGGTCACTTGACTTGGTGTTTCTGGGTGGTCTTGTTTTGTCTGGTGGGTTTGGAGCTCCTTTCCGGGGAATGTGCTAAGATGGTAGCGCGATATTAATACGCAGCAGCCACTCCAGACTCTGGATTTGGAGATTACCAAATGTTATGTGGATTTTCTGGTGTGGTCTGTTTTGTCGTGTGCTTTTGTGATATCAATCTGGAGAACGTTGTCTAATTTTTTAACTGCATTGCATTTGTGATTTCTAAATGACAATAAACTGAAACTGAACTGAATTGAAAGAATTCCAACAGGTTCATCAGGCAGATTTTCCCTTAAATAAACCATACTGACTTCGTCCTAATTTGTCCTGTGTCACCAAGTACTTCATAACCTCATCCTTAACAATTGACTCCAACATCTTCCCAACCACTGAGGTCAGGCTAACTGGTCTATAATTTCCTTCCTGCTGCCTTCCTCCTTTCTTAAAGAGTGGAGTCACATTTGCAACTTTCCAGTCCTCCAGAACCATGCTCGAGACCAATAATTTTTGAAGGATCATTACGGATGCCTCCCTAGTCTCTAACTCTACCTCTTTCAGAACCCTTGGGTGCAGTTCATCTGGTCTGGAGGTCTGATGTAACCTTAGCTATTTCAGCTTTTTGAGCACCTTCTCCCTTGTGATAGTAAATGAACTCACTTCTCTTCCCTCACACCTTTCAACATCTGGAACAAAGCTAGTGTCCTCACTCATTAAAATCTGATGTAAAATACTCAT
Source organism: Hemitrygon akajei (assembly GCF_048418815.1). Classification (NCBI taxonomy): domain Eukaryota; kingdom Metazoa; phylum Chordata; class Chondrichthyes; order Myliobatiformes; family Dasyatidae; genus Hemitrygon; species Hemitrygon akajei. The sequence goes on from NC_133136.1 coordinate 38,543,264, forward strand.
ATATTTCACCTGCCACCTCTTCATCCATCAAAACTATTTCTCCAGCCTCACTTTCTAGCAGTCCTATATCCACTCTCATCTTTATATTACTTTTTGCATACATGAAAAATTGTTATTGTCCACTTTGATAGTCTTTGCTAGCTTGTTTTCATATTTCAATTTTTCCCCTTCTAATGATTCTTTTCGTTGCTCTTTGTAGTTTTTTAAAAGCTCCCCAATCCTGTATTCCTGTTAATTTTTGCTTTGTTGTATGCCTGCTCCTTTGTTTTTACTTTGTTTTTCCACTCCCTCTGCCTACTTTCCAATCCTTCCAGCACAACGTATAACCTTGGACATTCATCACCCAACTACAATCATCCTTTTAGCCACGATTCAGTGATGGCCACATCATCATACCTGACAATCTGTAATAGTGCAACAAGATCATCTGCCTTATTTCTTATATTCTGTGCATTGAGATATAACACTCTGAGTAATGTATTTGTATCCTTTTTGATTCTGCATCTGTAATGCACAGATACTCACCCTGCTGTTGTAACTTTGTCCTGTCATCTGCCTGCCCTTCCTGACAGTCTGACTACATGTTATCTTTTTTTACTATCTGTCCTATCCTGAATCCCTTCACTCTGGTTCCCACCCCCAGACAAATTAGTTTTAACTCCTCCCCAACAGCTCTAGAAAACCTACCCACAAGAATATTGGTCATAAACTACACTTATGATGTGCAGAATAAATTACATATTATTAAACTAGTTTCTTGAATGAAAACAAATATTCGTTGTTTTGCTACTTAAACACCGGCACTCGGAAGATGATGGTTTGTACAGAGATGGTTTCATGATTGTTTCTTGTGTGATCACACCTAAGTTATTTTTAAGTTATGCTAAACTTAGAGGGAAGTGATTTATTTATTTGAGTGTCCCACCCTCCAACCTCCAATGAAAGTGACCAGACACTTACACAGAATATAGAGCAGTAGAGCAAAGTCCTTCAGGCCACTAAGTCTGTGCTGATCCTGATACCATGTGAATATCTGCTTGTACAGGGTCCACATCTCTTCATTGTCTGCCTGTTCATGTGTCTGTCCAAATGGCTCTGGATCATAGCCATAGTTTGTCAAAATTTTAGATGCAATGCCGAATCAGTATTGCCAAAGCCTGAAGCCTGGACGTAGTCATACAAGTAATTCCATCTGTAGTTTTTTATAAAATTCAGCATGACTTCCTTACTTCTGGATTCTAGTAGTCTAATATTAAACTCAAGCATAATGTACACTTTGTTATGAGAAGTCTTCCCAACTTGCCCTGCCACCTATAAATTATAGTCCTGTACCTGACACTTTTATTATACTTGCAACAGGGGTAGCCGGTGCTTGGGAACATCACAGCATTTTTCAACTTGATGTTTTCCTTAAAGTCATAGCAGGCAGTTGTAAAAAAATATATCACCTTACCTTCAGCATCACTGGGTTATTAATTCTGCAAGCTCTAATTTATTGACTGAAGAGAATACCTTTGCCACAAATATCAGGTGAACTTCAAGAAGGATATTGCTTCCAATTCCTTCTTGTAAGGAAAAATATAACTGACCAAATTGTTCTCTGAAATATCACAAGAAATCCAGCAAAATGGGTTAAATAATCTGAAGAGCTGCTACTACATTAGGCAGCCACCTACTGGTAGATGTTCTACATGACAAGCAACATTACCGTCAAACAAAAATTAGGAAATTCACTGCACTCCGACTGGCAATTATAGAAAGGAAATGGTGTCATATATTCCATATACACAGACTTGTCAGTAAAAACAGTGAGATTATTTGTCTTGCCAACTATCCCATAAGTATATATTGGTGTTCACTTTTGCAAGGGATTTTGACGATTGGTTTTAAATATGCAATTAACACAAACCTGAATGAACTAAATCATCCACATCAATGAATAATTGTTTCAATTAACAGGCATTAAAAAAGACTTGAAAAAGAATTCCAACAGAATATTCATGACAGAAATTCAGCGGAAGTTGTGAGAGAAATGATTGCTCATTACCACTTACAAAATTTCACCAGGAGTTAAAAAAGTTTGAAAGTCATTGGATCAAGCACAGAAAAGGGGATGCAACTGCAAGTTTACACATTCCAAAAGATTCAAGTGAAAATAGAAAAATGGTATATTACAAATCAGTTAACAATTTATATATTGGAAGAGGGGTCACATTAAATAATAACAACCCAGAGTTAACAGCCAGAGTTAAAGTGAGGGACTTTCCTTTTAGTCTTAAAGATGGTTCCAAACAAAGATTCTGTGATCTCTGCAGCAAGGATTTCTGCCTTGAGGCTATTGGCCTGCAGTTCAATGTTATCATGGTGATCAACAGCTATTCATTTTAAAGAGTTCCCACCGAGAGTAAACCTAGAAGCAATCTTTATTTACCTTTTGAAACATATTTTTGCAGACTTCTGTATCAAAAGAGTTCTTACTTTAAAATTCATAAATTCCAAAAAAGTACTGAAATAAGCTACAATACAAATTTCATATATGTTTCTGTGGTCAGACAATTTGCCAAGAATTACTAATGGGTTAGTTTGTCTTTCTCACACTTCAAGATGGTGGCCCATCCAGTCACAGAGGCCTCTCCAGCTCTAGCAAATGGTGTTATTGTTCTCCCTTTACATCTTTCTTATGATAACAAGACACTGTTGGATATTACACATGCAATTTTTTATACTGAGGATATTTGAAACTGGACACCAGGCGGTTATTCAAAGGGAAGAGCAGCTGCATCTCTAAACGAACCAATCACAATGGAGTGAATTTCGACCATCAGAATAAGGAACACCCCCATAGGACATATGCTGACTTTGCACCAGAGGTGAGAACACATTAGACCTGGTTTATACCAACACAGGAAGCTGCTTCCCATTGGATTCTCTGAAGACTTACCCGTGGTGCTAATTCCTGCACACCAACCACTGATTAAATCTGTCAAACCAGTTTGAAGGGAGATAAAGACTTGGACAGAGGATAATCTCAGTGCTTCATGTAATGTCCTGGTTAAGATTTTTACTGTTGGGGGTCTCGTCATCATCGAGAATGGCAGCTTAAGTCACTAGCTCCTCCGGAAAAACGCGTATTAAGCCCCGTTAACCCATCAAATATAGTATTTTTCGAAAGTATTTGAACTGATAAAAGGGAAAAGAATGGAAATAAAAAAGCGTCACTGCGGAGTCTGCAGCCGAGAGGAGTGCAGCGAGCGGCTCTCCTACCCGACCACATGTTAGCAAGGCGGACGCTGGGTCTCGTTCAAGCGAAGCGGCAAATATGATCGAAATTTTGAAAGAAATCAGGGAGTTCCAGAAAGATATAAAACAGCAGCTACATGATATGAAGTCAGAGCTCGCCAATGTCAGTCAAAAAATAGTGGTGGCAGAGACTCGAATTGAGAAGCTGGAAGATCGCATTCAAAACATGGAACGGATACTAAGTAAGATGATAAAAATATTAAAACAAGAAGGTAAACTGCTTGACCTGGAGGGAAGATCACGGCAGAAAAATATCAGAATATACAATGTTCCCAAAGGAGCGGAGGGCTTGTCTATGACAGTTTGTCGGAAAGTTGCTGCGGGATGCGCTGGAGCTTCCCCGACTATGGAGCTGGAAATTGAGAAAGCGCATCGTGCGCTCATCCCGAAGCCTATCCGAGATAGAACAGATAAGCCACGCTCAATAATAATAAAATTCCTTTGATACAGTACCGAGGCAGAGATTCTACTAAGGGCCTGGGGTAAGAAGTGGGTGTTTTTAGACGATAAATTAATATATTTCAACCAAGATTACACCCCCCTGCGGTGCTACAGAAATGTAAAGAATACTCTGAAGTAAAGCAAATACTAAAACAAGAAAGGATTAGATTTCAAACTCCGTACCCTGCTAAACTTTGAGTGTTTTATCAAGATGGGATCCTACTGTATCAGACATTGGAAGAAGCAACTACAGACATGAAGGCCAGAGGGTTGCCCGTCAGCGTGATCAAACCGATGGAAAACCTGACAGAGGAATTATCCCACTCCGCTTGGGAAATAGTGCGAGAATCGAGAAGGCAGGAGACGGGAGGAGGCCGAGAGAAGTATATCAGGAAGAGACCGGGAGTTTTCCAAAGACAGCCCTCATCCCCTCCAGAACAGCCATAAGGTTTGGCTAACTTTAAAAATGTTGAGAAGCTGAATGGAAGCAAAAGTAGACGGTGATATTTCTATCTCGAGAAATACTTATTATAATGTGGATTTTATATTACTTAGCTGTTATTCTTTATTCGCTCACTTACTCCTTTTTCCCCACCAAAATGAGAATATATATGTGTGTGCATATATGTGTATGTATGTAATATATATGTGTATATATATGTGTGTGAGTGTGTGTGCATATATGTATATATAGGAGGGGTACACAGGGAAATCTTTTCTGTGTAATGGATTTGTTCACTGATTTTTATTAATACTGCAATGGGGGCCCTCAGCTCACAAGTAGGAGGGATTATCCCCTACAGCTAGACATTTCCTCTAGCTCAATGCAGGGTCATCTATCAGAGACCTCAGACTTGGAATCATACATTCATTGCCATTATTGTTATTATTTGCGTTTCTTGGTTCTTATTTGTTCAGGGAGTAGATCGATTAAGTTTTATTCTGCTAATTTCGATGATACGTTGACAGATAAATACAGATGGCTGACAAAGTAAAATTCATTTCTTTTAATGTCAATGGGCTATTAAATCCAATCAAATGTAACTGAATTTTATCCAAAATGAAAAAAGAACAAGCCCATGTAGTATATTTACAGGAAACTCATTGAAGTGATAATGAGCATAGAAAACTAAAGAGAATGGGCTTCACTAATTTGTTTTCTCCTCATATAAATCAGGACATAGGAGAGGAGTTGCTATTCTTCTCTCAAGTAAGCCAAATTTTGAAAAAGTATTCAAAATGGGAGATAAAGAGTGCAGATATATTCTGGTAAGGGGGAATATAGACAGAAATTCAGTTACTCTATTGAATATATACACACCCCTGGGAAGTGATATTGGTTTCTTTCAGAAAATTACTGATATTATGGTAGCTGTAACAGAAGGTCTCCTTATAAGTGGGGGATACTTAAATTTACAATTACAACCAAACTTAGACTCTTCCAATAGAAAAACCTATGAAGCAAAATCCTTACATAATAAAGTTAATACACTTTTTGAGGATGTTGGTTTAATTGATATATGGAGGAACCTTCTCCCCGACAGAAGGGATTACATTCATTATTCTGCTCCCCATTCTGTATATACAAGAATAGACTATTTCATAACATTTGGAAAAGACAAAGACAAAATAAACACCTGTGGAATTGGGACAATAGATGTAAGTGACCATGCACCTATATATTTATCTGTTGATTTTGACCTACAACTAAAGAATACTATTTGGAAACTAAATTCAAGTCTACTCAATGATCCATACTTTAAGGAACAAATTTTAAAAGAAATAGGTCTATACTTAGAATTTAATGATAATGGAGAGGTTTCACCTCCCATTTTATGGGATACTCTGAAGGCTGTCTTAAGAGGGAAAATTATAGTGATATCTTCGTATAAGAAAAAAATAAGGAATAAAACATTAGAGGAATTACAAAATAGGCTGAAGGAACTAGAGAAAAAACACATATTGAATTTGGCACATTAAGGGAAATTTTAAAAATTAATAATTAAATTAATAGTTTGGCTACTCAAGAAATCAGGAAAAATTTGATGTTTCTGAAACAGAGACATTATGAAAGTGGATCAAAGTCTATGAAAATACTGGCGTGGAAACTGAAAAAAAAAAGATAACAGAAAATACAATTCATAGAATTAGGGATCCAAGAACAAAAATGATTAAAAAAAAATAAGCTAAGTGAAATTCAAGAAGCTTTTGAAGTGTTTTACAAAACTCTATATTTCAAAGTTCCAGGGGGAAGCATAACCCAAATTGACACCTTCTTGAATTCTCTAGAGTTACCCACTTTAAGTGAAGAACAAAATAGAACGATGACTGCTGACATAACTGAAGTTGAATTAAAAGCTGCAATTAGTAGGCTTAAATTAAGCAAGTCACCAGGATCAGATGGGTAAACAGCAGAGTGGTACAAAGAATTTTAAAATGAGTTAATTCCAGTTTTACTCCCCACACTGAACTGGGCTCTAAAAAAGGCACAAATGCCACCCAGTTGGAAAGAAGCAATAATCTCAGCTATACCAAAAGAAGGCAAGGATAAAATGGAATGCTGGTCATTTGGACCAATATCCGTTCTTAACGTAGATTATAGATTATTTACCTCCATCATGGCCAAATGATTAGAGGAGTTTCTACTCATACTGATACGTAACGATCAGACAGGTTTTATACGACAACGCCAAACACAAGACAATATACGGAGGGCACTTCACGTTATAGATCATATACAAAAAAATAAAATTGAAACAATAGTGATAAGCGTGGACACTGAAAAGGCATTTGATTCCATTAATTGGAATTTTCTTTATAGAGTTTTACTTAGATTTGGTTTCCAAGACACAATTATTAAAACTATACAGACACTATATGACAACCCTACTGCTAGGATTAAAATCAATGGATATTTATCAAATAGTCTTACCCTAGAAAGGGGCACGAGACAGGGTTGTGCACAGTCACCGCTACTCTTTACATTATATCTGGAACCATTAGCTCAATACATCAGACAAAATGAAGGTATCAGGGGAATTACTATTAAAGGGACAGAGCATAAATTGGCTTGTTACGCAGATGACCTTTTGATCTATCTAGGGCAACCAACATACACTTTACCTAAATTGATGCAATCCTTTGAACAATATGGTCAATTATCAGGATATAAGATCAACATAGATAAAACACAATTACTTTCATATTACTTTAGCCCACCAAGAGAAATTGAAAGTAGATATCCCTGGGCATGGCAAACAGAGTTTTTCAAATATTTGGGCATCATTATGCCAAAAGATTTGGCAAAATTATCAGAATGTAATTATCAGCCTTTATATAAAAAAATTAAGGAAGATGTGGCAAGATGGAACCTGATTCCTTTTTTCAGTCTCAATTCAAGGATTGAGTCTATTAAAATGAATATACTGCCCAGACTGTTATATCTCATTCAGACCCTACCAATAGAGATTACCGTAGATGCCGGATTATAAGCCGCTACTTTTTTCCCACGCTTTGAACAGCTTTGAACACTGCGGCCTTTACTACGGTGCGGCTAATGCATGGTTTTTTTTTCATGCCGCCAAAAACATTTTGCCTCGTAACAGTAGACCAATAAAATTGATGAGTAGTTCACAGAGGTCCAATGAAATTGTACGATAAATCAAGCACACTTTCACAATTAAATTATTGTAAATCAGTCATTTGTACTCACCCTCATCAACATGGAAAACACTCGAAGAAAAGCATTGTGCTGCCTTTATGGCAGTTATTTAGTTTATAATATTTTTGCTTAGTAATTCATTTGTTAGTATTTTCTAGTTAAAGTTAGAAGTGTTTTAAGTATATTTGTTTTCTGTACTACATCCCAGGATACTATGACGTCACATCCGGTTTCGCCGCGTCTTGTGGGAAAATGCCGGTTTGCGATAAACGGGAAGGTGGGGGCGAGTGGCATTAGACCCGAGCGAAAACGCTGCTTTTAAGTTAAAGGCGATCAATAACTTTTCCTGGTAGGCTGCAGTATATATTTTTTTATCGGTCGTTAGGAGATATTGGAATGTTGTTCGTGCACTGTTCAGTAAAAAAGTATACGCAACGTAATTTGTGTGTTACCGATACGTATGTATATTTAAAAGTAGCCGTGTTACAGGCACAGTTCGAAAAAAAGCATTTGCAATATGTATTTATGTTACCATACGGATTTAATTAAAAGTTAAAAAATCCTCACGTGTAATATCTTTCTGTGTAAATATCTCATATTACAACGTGGGACACCTGTGGCTTAAAATCCGGTGCAGCTTGTACAAGTACAAAATTGATTTTCTTTCTAAAATTAGAGCCTGTGGCTTTTAATCAGGTGCGCTCTGTAGTGCGAAATCTACGGTAATCAAAATCAATTCAATGAATGGAACAAGATGCTCTCAAGGTATATTTGGCAGGGTAAAAGGCATAGAGTTCATCTCAAAACTTTGCAATTAGCAAAAGAAAAGGGGAGTTGGGATGAAATGCTTAAAGAGAAACACTTATTAGAAAAACAAGATTTTAATTGGTATTTACAGATGTGACAATATGTTAATAAGACGCTTAAAAATGTAACCAAGGCAAGTACATGCTTGATAGAACTATTTAGAAACGCATATAATTCAGATAATGGGTAGAATCATTTCAAGCATGTGTAAGGGGTTGTCAAATCTTAAAACACATTCGACTTCATACATTAAAACAAAATGAGAGAAGGAAGGAGGGATAATTATATCTGAGGAAGAACGGACAGTAATATGGAGGTATCAATGGAAGTGTACCAATTCACAGAAATGGAGGGAGTTTGGATGGAAAAACATGATAAGATATTTCATTACACCCTCTCAGAAATCCCATTATGATAGTAACCTCCCTGTGTGCTGGAGAAATTGTGGAAATCAAAATGCAAATCATTATCATATTTCTTGGGACTGCCCTGTTATCAAAGACTATTGGAGGGGGATACACAATGCTTTACAAGACATCTTTAAATGTGAAATACCCTTAGAGAGTAAGACCATATATTTTGGATATATACCTCAAGAATGGTTGAAAGGAGATAAATATTTAATGAATATACTGTTGGTGGCTGTTAAAAAGACTCTTACTAGGAAATGGTTATCACAGGACAGCCCAACTTTAAATGCATAGATGGAAATTGCAATGGCCATTTACAAAATGGAGAAGATAACAGCATCTGTTAATCATAAGCTGGAACAATTTGATTCATACTGGGAAAAATGGTTTAACTACATAATGCCTCATAGGCCTGATTTTCTTCTCACAAATCAATGAATATGTTGTAAAAAAAAGATCATTCCCTACTTGTACATAGTTTTTTTCCTTTTTCTTTCCACTCTTTTCCATAATTGTATACCTCAGATAAATACTTTGTGGAGATTTGTGACGTATATGATTATATGATATATACGTACAATGTCTGAAATACATCTTAAGGAAATGTTTGTTTGATGATGAACTTCAATAAAAAAACTAAATTACAAGAAAAAGATTTTTACTGCTATGCTACAGGAATTTCATTTTAGCAGTTCTGTAAGAGCAGTCTGTTCTGCTTTCAGCTTGTTTGGGTTTAAGCTCAGATAAGAGGCTTGTTATTCCACTTAGGAATGAACTGTCAGCCAATCAGGGTAGTGGAATTGGGAGAAGGTTCTGGAGAATGCTAGGTTGAAGGTCTTTGTTGGCAGGAGCTAGGAGAGGACAGGAGGGAAGATGTCTGAGGCACCCGTCCCTGTTGTACAAGGTGCTTTGTGCAGATGAGTGGCTCCAAGAAGCTAAAATCAATACTCCCGTGGGAGACCCGTTTGTTTGAGGTGAACTTTAAGAGACCTTTGAATGCTGGTGTGTTTTCACGCAGGTCAATGGTCTCGTGCGTGAGTGACAAACAAGTTCAAGACGAACTCCAACTTAAGTGCACATTTGACTATTTAAAAGTAACTCTTTTTGTTTTTCTCTTTCTTTCATTTAATAGCTGTTTGCTTTAATTAACTATATTAAATATCCTTTTTTATAAATTGTACGATCTGTTATTTCTAGCTGGGGACAGTATATCACACAGCATTCACACAAACCGGAGGTTGGGTGGGCAAGACATCCCAACCTCACGGATTCAGTGGGATCAAAGTTGTAAACATCCTAGACGCATGAAGCCAGGGAAAGGTGGAGTTTTTGCCGTGGCATCAAGTGGCTGTTAGTGAGGGGCTAACGAGCTGTTTCTAGAGACACCCAGTAAAAGGGGGTTTCATACAGAATGTTTTGAAAGTTCAAAGTTCAGAATTTAATATCGAACTCTATTTATGTAACCGTTTACAACACTGAGATTTATTTTGTTGCGGGGACACTGGATAAATCTAATAACGATGATAGAATCAATGAAAGACCACACTATCAGGGCAGGCAAGAAGTGTGCAAAAGGCAATAAATAAACTCTGCAAATACAAAATGGAAAATGAATGAGATAAAGAAACAGATGGATAGATGAATAAATAAATAAATAGGTAGATAGATAAATAAACAAACAAACAAGCAAACAAGCAATAAATATCAAGAACATAGATGAAGAGTCCATGAAAGTGAGTCCACGGTTGTGGGAACAATTCACTGATGGGGCAAGTGAAGATGAATGAAGTTATCCTCTTTAGTTCAAGAGCCTGATGCCTGAGGGGTAATAAATGTTCCTGACCTGGAGGTGGAAGTCCTGAGGCTCCTGTACCTTCCTCCTGATGGCAGCAATGAGAAGAGAGCATGACCTGGGTGGTGGGAGTCCCTGATGATGGATGCTGCTTTCCTGTAACAGTGCTCCGTGCAGATGTGCTCAGTGGTCGGGAGGACTTTACCCATGATGGACTAGGTCATATCCACTACTTTTTGTAGGATTTTCCATTACAGACAAGCAGTTACAAATCAGGCTGTGACGCAGCTAGTATCACACATCTATAGAAGATTGTCAAAGTTTTAGTTGTCATGCCGAGTCTTTGCAATCTCCTAAGGAAGTCGAGGCACTGCCATGCTTTCTTCATAATTACACTTACTCTCTGGGCCCAGGACGGATCCACTGAAATGATAGCACTAAGGAATTTAAAGTTGCTGACCCTCTCCACCTCTGATCCCCCAATTAGGACTGGCTTATGGACCTCTGGTTTCCTTCTCCTGAAGTCAATAATCATCTCCTTGGTCTTGGTGACATTGAGTAAGAGGTTGTTGTTGTAGCACCACTCAGTCAGATTTTAATACCCCCTTCTATATGCTGATACGTCACCATCTTTGATTTGCCTATGACAGTGGTGACATCAGCAAAGATAAACATGGCACTGGAGTTGTGCATAGCCATAGTCATCAGTGTAAAGCGAGTAGAGCAGGGAGCAAAGCACACAGCTTTGTGGAGCACTTGTGCATATGGAGATTATGGAGGAGATATTGTTACCAATCTGAACTGACTGGGTTTTGTAAGTGAGGAAAACGAGGATGCAATTGCACAGGAAGGTATTAAGGCCAAGATCTTGAAACTTATTGATTAGTTTTGAGGGGATGAGAGCATTGAATACCAAGCTGTAGTCAATAAGGAGCATCCTGATGTGTGTGCCTTTGCTGTCCAGATGTTCCAGGGTTGAGTGAAGAGCCAATGAAATGGCTTCTGCTGTGGACTTGTGCTGGTCGGTAAATTGGAGTGGATCCAAGTTGCTTCTCAGGCAGGAGTTGACACATTTCATCAGCAACCTCTCAAAAAGTGTCATCACTGTGGACGTAATTGCTACTGGACGATAGTTGTTGAGGCAGGTTACCATGGATTGGGTATGTATCATATTAAACCCCATCTTTCAGGTCAGAGAATAAGACAAGTCTGCGGTGAGCAAGAGTTGTGCTTCCCCGTGCCATCAGGAAGACAAAATGGGATTATTCTCAGAGAATTCACAGCCATTTCTGTGACACCAGAGACATAAGGCACATGAGATTCTAACAAACATCTTCAATATCTCTCTGGAGCAGTTCACTGTCCCCGCAGGCTTTAAGGTGACCACCATCATCCCGGTGCCCAAGAATACGACAGTAACCTGCCTCAGATTTTACCATCCATATCACCCAGGGGTGTCAAACTCAAATACACAGTGGGCCAAAATTAAAAAATCGGTACAAGTCGAGGGCCGGACTGGCTCAGCGTTTATTGCAAAACTTATTGAAATGAATTTATTACACATATTAACCTGGAACTAACAAAGCTTAGGTTATTGCCTACAAAAACAACATTGAACATTAAATAAATAAAAAATCAGTTGCATTTATTTCTTATGGCTTTATCTGCAGCTTTTCCGGAGTAATTTCTAATGAAAACATTTTTCCACAGGCCAACACTCTGTGATTCACACTAGTCTAAGCCAGATACTTGGCATCTCATCTTGGATGCAAGTTCATCAATGTTTGGAGTCAGGCTCTGAGCTGAGGAAATCCTCAGAATTGAGTGAAGGTGTTCATCAGAAAGACGACTCCTGTGTGATGTTTTGTTTATCTTCATCAAAGAGAACAGTTGTTCACACAGATATGTGCTGCCAAACATAGAGAGCATTTGAGCAGCTTGGGTACGCAGCTGGGGCATTGTGTCGGGAATGAAACGTAGAAACTGTGCAGCGCCCACCGAGTCATACTTTGCCTTGAGTGTGTCACTACATTGGAGTTCAATCAGCTCCATTTGTATGTTGGTTGGTGTGCTTTCCGCGTCAGCTGCAAATGGATTACTGAGCAGTTCAAACCTGCTTTTTTGGACTTCAAAGTCGGCAAATCGCCGTGTGAAGTCGGCACCAAGTATGCTAAGTTTTTCAGCAAACTTTGCACGTGGGAACACTGCGGTAGAAACCTGCTCTTTCGTAGTTTGGCAACACGGAAAATGGCTCAAGTTTTCTTGCTGCATCTGCGTCTCCCACAGGCGCAGCTTGGTTTTAAAAGCCCTCACTGCAGCGTACATGTCTGTGATCACACGACCCCGCCCCTGAAGCTGCAGGTTGAGCGCATGGAGATGGCTCATAATGTCACACAGAAACGCCATTTCACAAAGCAACTTTTTATCCCGGAGCTCTGTTGTGTCTTTCCCTTTGCTTTCCATGAACTGACAGATCTCCTCACGCAACTCGAAACATCTTTTCAGCACTTTTCCTTGGCTTAACCATTGCACCTCTGTGTGATAGGGCAAATCATTATATTCTAAACCCAACTCCTCCAGAAACGACTTGAACTCGCGGTGATTCAAACCTTTGGCTCTTATGAAGTTAACTGCTCGTGTTATGGTGCTCATTATATGTTCCGTTTTCAAGGCTTTGCCACACAACGATTCCTGGTGTATGATGCAGTGATAAGCTGTCAGCTCACCTGCGCCGTTTTCCTCCCGCATCTTCTCCCGGATCCTGCCCACCAATCCACTCTTTTGACAGCACATCGCGGGCGCTCCATCTGTCGTCAGTCCCACAAGTTTATCCCAAGGCAGCCTCATTATATTTACACATCTGGATACCTCTTCAAAGAGATCTTTTCCAGTAGTTGTGCCATGCATTGATCTTAATCCCAAAAGTTCCTCTGTTACACACAGACTTGAGTCCACTCCATGAATGAAAATTGACAATTGGGCAGTATCAGAAGTGTCCCTGCTCTCATCCACAGCAAGGGAATATGCGATGAAATCTCTTCCCTTCCCCACCAGCTGTTGTTGTAGATTGGTGGCAAGCTCACGTACCCGGTCAGCAACGGTGTTTCTGCTCAGGCTCACATTTGAAAATGCTTGCCTTTTATCTGGGCACACGACGTCGCAAACTTTCATCATGCAGTTTTTAACAAATTCTCCCTCAGTAAAGTGCTGGGCTGATTTAGCGATCTCTGCTGCCACAATAAAACTAGCCTTTACAGCAACCTCACTTTGTGTTTTGGCTTTTGTGAACATAGCCTGCTGTGACGCCAGACTTCTTTTCAACTTTTCTACCTTCTGGAGCTTCTGTTTCTTGTCCAGATGCTTGTATTTGTCGTGGTGTTTCATTTCATAGTGTCGTCTTACGTTATATTCTTTAATTACAGCCACACCGTCTCCGCACACAAGACAAACAGGTTTGTCCTTTATATCTGCGAACATATACTCTGCCTCCCACCTGCCTTGAAAACCCCTGTTTTCAAAGTCCACCTTTCGTTCAGCCATTTTTGGGGTGAGGGATAGCTGAAAGTTGACCACACGTGACTAGCACCATAAGGATGCTGATGAGAGAGTAAGGCAAGTGCGAGCAATGCACTGGCAGTGCATTGTGGGATTTGTAGTATTGGTGGTGCATGCAATATACCGGCGGGCCAGCTCTAATAGAAAAAAAATTTATTCATTAATGATATTCAGGAAATAAACCAGGGAAACCGAATAAACACTAAAAACCCTGAGAACCTGGTACCTGAATAAACTCAGCATTAGCCATATCATACGCCATAGGCGCTTCGATTACTGGGGCCAGCTTTAATAGTAATTAGATATTATCTCGCGGGCCAAAGATAATTCCACCGCGGGCCAGATTTGGCCCGCAGGCCTTGAGTTTGACATATATGATATAACCATATAACAATTACAGCATGGTATCAGGCCATCTCGGCCCTTCTAGTCCGTGCCGAACGCTTACTCTCCCCTAGTCCCACAAACCTGCACTCAGCCCATAACCCTCCATTCCTTTCTTGTCCATATACCTATCCAATTTTGCTTTAAATGACAATATTGAACCTGCATCTACTACTTCTATTGGAAGCTCGTTCCACATAGCTACCGATCTCTGAGTAAAGAAGTTCCCGCTTGTGTTACCCCTAAACTTTTGCCCCCTAACTCTCAACTCAAAGGCCTTACTGAAGTCCATATAAATGACATCCACTGCTTTACCCTCATCAACTTTCCGCGTAACCTCTTCAAAAAATTCAATAAGATTTGTCAAACATGATCTTCCACGCATAAATCCATGTTGACTGATCCTAATCAGACCCTGTCTATCCAGATAATTATATGTACCATCTCTAAGAACACTTTCCATTAATTTTCCCACCACTGACGTCAAACTTACAGGTCTATAATTGCTAGGTTTACTCTTAGAACCCTTTTTAAACAATGGAACAACATGAGCAATACGCCAATCCTCCGGCACCATTCCCATTTCAAATGACATTTGATATATTTCTGTCAGAGCCCCTGCTATTTCTACACTAACTTCCCTCAAGGACCTAGGGAAAATCCTGTCAGGACCTGGAGATTCATCCACTTTTATATTCCTTAACATCACCAGTACTTCCTCCTCCTTAATCATCATAGTTTCCATAACTTCCCTACTTGTTTCCCTTACCTTACACAATTCAATATCCTTCTCGTTAGTGAATACCAAAGAAAAGAAATTGTTCAAAATCTCCCCCATCTCTTTTGGCTCCGCACATAGCTGTCCACTCTGATTCTCAATTTTATCCCTCACTGTCCTTTTGCTATTAATATAACTGTAGAGACCCTTTGGATTTATTTTCACCTTACTTGCCAAAGCTACCTCGTATCTCCTTTTAGCTTTTCTAATTTCTTTCTTATGATTGTTTTTACATTCTTTATATTCCTCGAGCACCTCATTTACTCCATGCTGCTTATATTTATTGTAGATATCTTTCTTTTACCGAACCATGTTTCCAATATCCCTTGAAAACCAGGTTCCTTCAAACTTTTAAAATTTCCTTTCAACCTAACAGGAACATAAAGATTCTGTACCCTCAAAATTTCACCTTTAAATGACCTCCATTTCTCTATTACATCCTTTCCATAAAACAAATTGTCCCAATCCACTCCTTCTAAATCCTTTCATATCTCCTCAAAGTTACTCTTTGCCACCCCCAAGTTGTTACATACCCCGTAACTGGGTCACTTACGAGCAAAGGTAGAGAGGTCCGTTGAAGTCTGATGGTACTATTTTTAAAAGTTTTTATTTATAAAGGGGCACAAAAGTAAGGTTAATACAAACATTCAGATAATATATGTCGTCAATACTCAATCTAAAGCGCGGGTATAGTAATAATCATCAATAAGAAGTAGCTCTATCATTTTGTCTAGGGGTAAAAATATTGTCCGATGGAAATATAAAAGTCTCTCAAGTTCATGCAGGCATTAGCCTTTTGGGACCGCTGGGTTTCACTTGTTGGAGAGAGAGAGAGAGAGGTTTTGTGAGAAAAGAAACTTGCCCAGTCTTTTAGGACGCAAAACCGTTGAATCGGGAACGTTGGTTCCCCGTTGTTAGTTTGAAGTCCTTTTCGGTGTTATCAGCCACCCGCTCCCCAGGCCAGGGGGAACGGAACGCACGTGGCTTCCGAATAGCTTCCCGTTATCACGGGAGCGATGAGCGATGGTGTCTCCTACTGGTGCGTCGCTAGGGGACTGCCCCCTGCAGCCCCTCTTTTATCTTAACTTGCAGGGTTGTAGATGTCAATCAGGGTGGGGTGATGGAATCTCCAGCCCACATTGCCCGAGGGTGTGCACGTAGCCCAGTCCCCAATCCACAAAGGTGTCTCCAAGAAACAATGGCCAATGGCACGTTATTTTGCATCTCCGGGGGGGGGAACGAAGCATCCAGCATGTCGCTCTCCCATTTCCTGGTGGCACTGACATTAGAAATAATGAAGTGCTTTGACTTGCTGGGTATGGATCATATTAAACCCATCTTTCTGCTACATTGCATCCTTTCCAGTTCACTTTTCACTCCAATCAGTCCACTGATCTTGTCATAGCCTCTACACTCCACTCTGTCCTGTCCCACCTGGAAAATGGTGCCTCAAATGCCAGGATGCTCTAGATCCTGGAATTCTTGACAGTAAGGTCACAGTCAGTTCATGAGGGCAGAAACATCTCTAGCTTCATACGCTGAGCACCAGCACTCTCAGGGCTGTGTGTTCAGCCCGTTTCTGTCCACACTGTTGACACATGACTGATCAAACCAAATCATCAAGTTCACTGATGACACAACAGTGGTTGGCATCAACAATGATAACGAGACACGTACAGAGAGGAGGTAGAGTGGTTGGTGGAACGGTACGAGCACAGCAACTTGAGTCTCAACATGGACAAGACCAAATAAATGATTGTGCCATTTCGGAAGGTGCAGGCTGATCACTCCTCACTGTACATACACAGCTCCTCCGTGGAGAGAGTTAGGAGCTCCAAGATCTGGGAATGCTCATAATGGACAATCTCACCTGGCCCCTCAAGGCCTCCTGTCTGATCAAGAAAGGGCAACAGTATCTCCACATCATGAGGAGATTGAGGCAAGTGGGGCTCCCCACCATTTAACAAATTTTTACAGGAGCCCCATCCGGAATGTCCTGACCAGCTGAGCTGCATCACACATGGTACAGGAATTGCAAGAGATCTGACCGCAAGTCCCTACAAAGGATTGTGAGGACTGCTGAGAGGATCATCGGGGTCTCTCTATCACCCATCTGAAATATTTATCAGGAGTACTGCATATGCAGGGCCCTTAGCCTTGTCAATGATCCCTCCCATTCATCTAACAATCTCTCTGACCACTACCATCAGCCAGGTGATACCGTAGCATTAGGACAAGAACTGTTAGGATGGGAAACAGCTTCTTCCCCCAGACCATAAAACTACTGAACTCCCTGTCACCAACCAAGTCTCATCGCATATGAAGTGCCAGTTGCACTATACTGTTTTGTTAAATTTGTATCGGATATTCAACTTATTATTTGTTAATTGATTTGTCATAGTGTTACTTTATGTGCTGTGTGTGTGAGTTATATTTGCTGTGTTGTGCACGTTCATCCAGAGGAATGTTGTTTTGTTTGATAGTATGCAGGTATATGGTCGAGTCACAACAAACTGAACTTGAACTTGAACTCAAGTACCAAACCGAAGTCAGTGAAATTTCAGGATATTTTATGGTGATGACTTCATAAATATTTAAGGTTTACATTGGTTCTTGTGCCCTCAGTTTGATTGCATTGGGCAAGATGGCAGCTGATGAAGTTAAACTGGGTATTGACTGCTGTTTTTCAACGTTTGTTATTGGCTACACAGGCACTAAAGTCATAAACCGTGGAGAGATACCTTGCAGAGCACTGTTTTGTGCATTTTATGCAGTCCTGGGTAAGTCTGTTGTCGAGTGTAGTTGTTGTGTGTTTTTTTTTCTCTGTGTTGTTTTTTACACAGTTCAGCCTAGTTTTTGTGCGTTTGTACTATGTCATCTAACACCATGGTCCTGAAAAACGTTGTCTCATTTTTACTGTGTACTGTACCAGCAGTGATGGTTGAAATGACAATAAAAGTGACTTGACTTGACTAAGTTGTTTAGAAAACATGATCACAATATATGAATCCACAGTGCAAACATATAGAATGTAGCCAGGGGTAATACTTATAATCCAGTCTGTTTTGTCTGTTAATTTGAACAGTTGGCCCGTGAAGCTGTTCTGAACAAGTACGTGTCAACATTGGAACTTCCTAAATCAGGCGCCGATGTCAAAGCTGGAACCAAGTGCAGTGTTGCATGATGGGAACAACTAATCCTAAAGCCTGAAAGCACAACAGTGGCTATATTTCATTAGGAGTTTGATGAGATTTGGTATGTCACCAAAGACACTTGCAAATTTCTACAGATGTACCGTGGAGAGCAGTCTAACTGGCTGCATGGGACTGCACAGGATCGCAATCACCTGCAGAGAGTTGTATAATTAGTCAGCTCCATCATGGGTACTAGCCTCCATCTCAAGGAGCGATGCCTCATCAGGTGGCATCCATCCCCCAGGACATGCCCTGTTCTCATTGCGACCATCAGGAAGGAGGTACAAGAGCCTGAAGGCACACACTCAACAATTCAGGAACAGCTTCATCCCCTCTGCCATCCAATTTCTGAATGGACATTGAACCCCTGAAGAACATCTCATCACTTTTTATATTTTTATTTTTGCACTACTTATATTTACTGTAATTCATGTTTTTCCCTCCATTCTTCTGTATTCATTTGTACTGCTATTGCAAAGACAAAAAAATTCCCAAAAGATGCTGGTGATATTAAACCTGATTCTGATTCTGAGAGGGTGGCCACTTGAGGGAGCACTTTGAAAGCTTTCTTGAGTCCATCTCACAACAATATTATCTGCTGCAATTATTGCTGTGTTCCAGCTGCCCAGAGAATGAAAGGGTCTTTCAGTCATCGATAAAAGAAGGCATTGACAGCTGATAAAATTCCAATGAAGAATTAAAACATGACAGTGAAGAACTTCCGGTACAAATTCATAACATCTTTTGTTTCTGGGAAGGGAAGAACATGTTAGAGGGTTTTGCTTTTGTTGACAACATAACCTACTTCAAGATAGGAGATGTCTATTTGTGGCAACTGCAGAGGGGTTTCCCTCCTCTTTCCTGAAACACTGTACAATAAACACAGTAATCACTGTGT
This sequence comes from Hemitrygon akajei, assembly GCF_048418815.1. Taxonomy (NCBI): domain Eukaryota; kingdom Metazoa; phylum Chordata; class Chondrichthyes; order Myliobatiformes; family Dasyatidae; genus Hemitrygon; species Hemitrygon akajei. The sequence goes on from NC_133136.1 coordinate 38,562,484, forward strand.
ACCAGATTCATTATACAAGGAGAGTGCAGCACCAACAGGGAAGGCCTGTGAATGTTCATCCTGATAGGAGGATTGAGAAGGGAGTGAGCTCATGGAAGTGGTCCTAAAACTGATGGATTAAACTGGGAAAAATCAAAGAGCCAATTGCTGAATTTGAACACACAGCAGTGGTTGGCCTTATCAAGAACGATGACAAGACAGAGTATGGGGAGGAAGTGGAGCGGCTGATGGATTGGTGTGAGAAGAACAATCTAAGTCTGAATGTGGAGAATACAAAGGAAATGATTGTGGACTTCTGGAAGGTGCAGATGAACCATTGCCCTCTGCAGATACATTGCTCCTTTGTAGAGAGAGTTAGATGCACCAAGTTCCAGGGAGTTCACATTATGGAAGACCTCAATATCACTTAATATCACCTCCCTGAACAAGGAGATTGAGGCAAGCAAGGCTCTCAATCCACATCTGAACTACATTTTACAGGAGCACCATTGAGAGCTTCCTGACAAGATACATCTCCATCTGGAATAGGAGCTGTTGAGCATCGGACCGGAAGACCCTACAAAGGAATGTGAGAACAGCTGAGAGGGTCATAGGGGTCTCCCTACCATCAATTGGGTCATTTATCAGGAGCACCGTGTTTGTGGGTCCCTCAGCATTATGAAATCTCCCACCCATCCATCCAGCGTCCTCTCTGACTTTCTACCATCAGGTCGGAAACTACGATGCATAAAAACAACAATGATCAAGATGGGAAACAGTTTCATTCTTCATGCCATAAGGTTCTGAACACTTGGTCACTTCATATTCAAAGTGTCACTGGTTAATTGGTTCCAAACCTTACAATATTTTATATTAGTGCACTTCAGTTTGTTATTTATGTGTGATTCATGTGTAGATTTTATCCTTACCTTCATAAGTTATCGTGTGTTATGTGATTTACACCCTGGTTGGAAGAAAAGTTGTCTCGTTTCTATATACATTACATGGTTTTATATGTTGTATAGATGTCTGTAGTTAAATGCCAATAAACCTCACTTGAGGTAGCTAGGAAGTAGCTTAAGAATAGATTTAGGCAATTTAGAAGAAGACCTGAGAAAGCCTTGGCAAATAGATAAGGGAAAACTGTAGGTGAAGAATCAGAGGAATCGGGGGGGGGGGACCTTCACGAATACTTTGTTTCAGTATTCACCGGTGAGAAAACCCTGACAAATGTGAGGCTGATATGCTGGAATATGACAAAATTAGGAAAGAGGATGTGCTGGAACTTTTTTAAAACTTTAGGATAGATAAGTCCCTGAAGCCGAACGGGAAATGCCTCAGATTTCAGTTGCAAGTGAGGGAAGAGATTGCTTCACCTTTTTGATGTTCTTTGCATTTCCTTTGGCCACAGGAGTTAAACCAAATGTTCTGAAGGTGGTAAACGTTATTCCTTTGTTCAAGAACGGTACTAGGAATAACACTAGGAATTACAGACCAGTGAGGCAATTGTGGTCAAACTATTGGAGAGGATTCTTAGAGACAGGGTTTACAAGTGCAACACTCTCACTGGGCCTCGTACACCAACTTGGCTCGTTAGTAACTCTGCTAACAGCCACGTGACTCAGTGGAGAGAAGGCCGCCTTTCATAAGCAATACACGACTAGCAATGGTGATTGCTGTACTCATGGTGCTGAATTCTCATCTCCCACCACAAGTAGAACTTTCCTTCTTGGATTTCTCCACCTCGAGAGGCACTCCTTGCAATAGGGTTCCCTTCGGATGGGATCCTCCAGGCATCTTCCCTGGTGGTCTTCTCTCTGTACCTCCCACCAGAAGAGACCTCAAACCAGATTGCTGTCCTTCCGAAAACTCTCCTCGCCCAGCTCTCAGGAGTGCTCCTTGCCATCCCACTCCTGATTGGCTGACACAACACTCCTAAGTTGGACAATAGGACTACTTGTCTTTAGCTGATCTACAATTCTCTTAACTTGAGGACACACTGATTTTATAGAAAACTGCAAAAATAAAATACCTCACAGCATAACAGTAGAAATCTTAAACACGGCATTCCATTTCCCCACCCCACCACCAAAAAAGTCATGTCCTCATGTCTTTAAAATTTAATAAATCATTATCAATAACACAATATTCAAATAAATGTTGTGATTTCTGTAAATGGCAGTAACAGATCTCACTACTGGGATGGATACAACACTGTTTATCCCGTGCATCAGATGCCGGCCTGTCTGGGGGCTTCTTGACTCTCTGAGAACTTATCTTTTCTTCAGCTTCCTCAGCCTCAGGCACTTCTTGTGACGGTTCCTGTTCACTCATGGTTGCCTGACCCTATCTATCACTCTGACACAGGTCCCCACCCCCTGACTGAATTCAGCTTCATCCTCAATCATATTGGAGCCCATTTTGCCCTCACTGTCAATTATCATGTTGGCCTGTCCACTGGTAGAAATATCTTCATCAAATCTTGGTGAGTTTGCAAATAAGTCGTATATGATTGGCCAGCTGGTGGTGTAATGGCATCAGTGCCAGACTTCAGAGTGAAGGCTCCTGAGTTCAAATCCAGCCGGCTCATTGGACGCTTTCCACTCGTGCTGGGTTGAGCATCGAAGTAGAAACGTGGACTCATAGAAATAAGAAAGCCTGCTAAAACAAATGCCATCACGTCCTGATGACTCCACTCAGAGTTAAGGGCTTTTTTCTTCTTCTTCTTCTTCATACAATACTCCCATTTCCTCATCCTCTGAGACTGTATTGTATTCCGTGCTCGGTCCCTTTCCAGGTCTTTCCACTGGAATCACACTGTTGTCAGCAGTTTGCCATTCTGTTCTCCTTCTGTGCAGAGTTCTCCTACCAGGTGTAGTTCTGTGTCAGACTCCGGGTCAACACGTACTTCATGCCCTAAGGGAAGAAGGTGATTCTGATGGAGAATTTTGACAGGACCATTCCCATCTTCTGGTTTCACTTGGAAACTGGTAAATTGGCATCTGGCTCTCCACTACGTAAGGTGTGGACACCCAACGGTCGGCCAATGCATGCATACCTGGTAGCTCCAAATTTCTTATTAACACTCTATCTCCAGGCATCAGTTCAGTGAAACTAATCTTTTGATCATATCTCCTCTTGTTTCCTTGGTAACAGAAACCACTGCTAGATAATAAGCTCTTTGCAGTTATTTCTTCATGCCAGACACATACTTTGAGTTACTTTTTCTGCAGTAAGTCTTCACAGTTGGCTCCAAAACAGATATACACAGGTAATCTCGTTTCACGTCTGAACATCAAATAGTGTGGCAAGCAGTCAGTAGCTTCATTCTGTGTACAGTTGTAGCGGTGTACCAAATGCTCTATATGCTGACTCCACTTGTTCTTTTTGTTGGCATCCAGAGTTTCAAGCGTGTCTAACAATGTCCCGTTGAAACTTTTAGGCTGAGGATGACCCTGAGGGAGATACGGCGTGGTCCTTGACTTCTCAGCTCCCAGCATGCTCAGTAACCCATGTAGGAGCTGACTCACAAAAATCCCTTCCCTGATCACTGTGTACTATTCCTGGGAGGCCGTAAACAACAAAATACTTTGCCCAGAACATTTTGGCAACTGTGGCTGCTCTCTGATCCTTTGTGGGGGAGCCTTGAGCATTTCAGGTGTGGTGATCCAAGACATTTCCAACATTACTGGAATCAGTCTCTGTGGAGAGGTGATCCAAACATACTAACTAAAGTGGTCCCATGCTTTGTAAATGAGGTAATGGAGCAACTCTCGTAGGCAGTATCTTCCTCCAAACGCATCAGATGCACGACTTACAGTATTCTTCAACCTCAGGTTTCATTCGGGCCAATAGCACCAGTCTCGTACCAATCCATGGCTCTTGGCCAACCCCAGATAACCTGAATAATCATGAAGTCACTTTAGTACAATACTCTGGTACTTCTCAGGCAACACCAACTGGGAACGCCGAGGCCTGTCTGGAGGAGACATGACCCTGTATAAAACTTTCTTCCTCAACTCCAGTTTGTCCCATTCTCTCGTCAGTAAGGGTATTGCAGGGTGTTTTGTCTTCTCACCTTGGGCCATATCCCCTTTCACAACAGATGACCAAATAGCACCGATACAAGGGACATCTCGGGCTCTGCCATTTCTGCAGGACTCAAGGCAGGCAACTGCTTCATATCCAGAGTGATCAAGTTGCAATATGCTTGTGGAATGACATGACTAGAAGCTCCCAAATGATCCACAGCTCTACCATGCCAAATTCCTGCCTCTTATTTCCCCTCTGTGGAAAACGAGTGCATTGCTTTAACACCAAGGGAGGAATGCCCTTCCTCTCTCTGTCCATTTCTGGCACCTCATTCGAATGTCAGGGCAACGCGTATGTATCAATGTTCTGACTCCATGCCAATATTTAAGGCTGAAATCATCAGCAGACAATGCCACCAACCAGTGAAAACCTGTGGTATCTAACTTTGTCGAGATTAGGCTATAAATCAGTGGATTATTGTTAGTCCTCACCTCAAACGTGGCACCATATCGATAGTCACTAAACTTAGTTACCACGGCCCATTTCAATGACAGGAACTCTAATATATGTGTTGGATACTTTCGATCGAAGGGTGACAGACTCCAGCTGATGAGAGCCAGAGGTCTCACCCCTTTCCCTTGGTCCTGATATAGAATACTGTCGAAGCCTCACAGCTGGTGTCTGTATACAGTACAGATGGCAACTGGGGTTTGCAAAGACCAGCACAGCTGTGTCAGTCAGCAACTCTTTCAGCAGCTGAGAGACCTCTTAACATTCTGCAACCCATCTTCCCCTGAAAGGCTCCAAATGGCTAAGATCAACCTTGCCTTCTTTTCTTCTCATTCTCCTCCCTTTCTTCCCCGAGGGTGGGTAACCACACATAAACTGATTTTTCTGCCTAGTCCCACTGACCTGTACCTGGCCCATATCCCTCCATACACTTCTCATCCATGTACCTGTCCAAGTTTTTCTAAAATGTTAAAAGTGAGCCCGCATTTACCACTTCATCTGGCAGCTCATTGCACACTCCCACCACTCTCTGTGTGAAGAAGCCCCCCCCCAATGTTCCCTTTAAACTTTTCCCCCTTCACCCTTAACCCATATCCTCTGGGATTTTTTCCTCTAGCCTCAATGGAAAAAGCCTGCTTGCATTCACTCTATCTATACCCATCATAATTTTATACATCTCTATCAAATCTCCCCTCATTCTTCTATGCTCCAGGGAATAAAGTCCTAACCCATTCAACCTTTCTCTGTAACTCAGTTTCTCAAGTCCCAGCAACATCCTTGTAAACCTTCTCTGCACTCTTTCAACCTTATTAATATCCTTCCTGTAACTAGGTGACCAAAAACGCACACAATACTCCAAATTCTGCCTCAACAATGTCTTAGACAACCTCACCATAACATTCCAACTCTTAAAGTCAATACTTTGATTTATAAATGCCAAGGTGTCTAAAGCTCTCTCTACTACACTATCTACCTGTGACGCCACTTTTAGGGAATTATGTATCTATATTCCCAGATCCCGCTGTTCTACTGCACTCCTCAGTGTCCTACAATTTACCTTGTATGTTCTACCTTATTTTGTCCTTCCAGAGTGTAATACCTCACAGTTGTCTGCATTAATCTCCATCTACCATTTCTCAGCCCATTTTTCCAGCTGGTCCAAATCCCTCTGTAAGCTTTGAAAACCTTCCTCGCTGTCCACTACACCTCCAATCATCAGCAAATTTGCTGATCCAATTTACTACATTATCATCCAGATCATTGATATAGATGACAAATAACAATGGACCCAGCACTGATCCCAGTGGCACACCACTATTTACAGGCCTCCACTCAGAGAAGCAATCCTCCACTACTACTCTCTGGCCTTTCCCATTGAGCCAATGTCTAATCCAAGTTACTACCGCTCCATGTATACCTAGCGAATGAATCTTCCTAACTAACCTCCCATGCAGACCCTTGTCAAAGGCCTTACTGAAGTCCATGTAGACAACAGTCACTGCCTTCTTTTCATCCACTTTCCTGGTAACCTCCTTAAAAAACTTCAATAGATTTGTTAAACATGACCTACCACACACAAAGCCATATTGACTCTCCCTAGTAAGTTCCTGACTATCCAAATACTTGTAGATTCTATCTCTATGTACTCCTTCCAATAATTTACCTACTACCGACATCAAACTTACCGGCCTATAATTTCCCGGATTACTTTTAGAGCCTTTTTTAAACAACAGAACAACACGAGCTATCCTCCAATCCTCCGGCACCTCACCCATGAATACCGACATTTTAAATATATCTGCCAGGGCCCCTGCAATTTGAACATGTCTCCTTCAAGGTCCGAGGGAATACTCTGTCAAGTCCTGGGGATTTATCTACTCTGATTTGCCTCAAGACAGCAAGCACCTCCTCCTCTTTAATCTGTATAGGTTCCATGACCTCACTACTTGTTTGCCTTATTTCCATTGACTCCATGACAGTTTCCTTAGTAAATACAAATGCAAAAAAACCATTTAAAATGTCCCCCATTTCTTTTGGTTCCATACATAGCCAACCACTCTGATCTTCAAGAGGACAATTTTATCCATTACTATCCTTTTGCTCTTAACATACCTGTAGAAGCTCTTAGGATTATCCTTCACCTTGACTGCCAAAGCAACCTCATGTCTTCTTTTAGCCCTCCTGATTTCTTTCTTAAATATTTCCTTGCACTTTTTATACTCCTCAAGCACCTTCTTTGCTCCTTGTTGCCTATACCTGTCATACATCTCTCTCTTCTTCTTTATCAGATTTCCAATATCCCTCAAAAACCAAGGTTCCTTATTCTTGTTCACTTTGCCTTTAATCCTGATTGGAACATACAAATGCTGCACTCTCAAAATTTCTCCTTTGGAGGCCTCCCACTTACCAATCACATCCTTGCCAGAGAACAACCTGTTCCAATCTACGCTTTTTAGATCTTTTCTCATTTCTTCAGATTTGGCCTTTTTCCAGTTTAGAACCTTAACCCAAGGACGAGATCTATCATTATCCATGATCCAGTTAAAACTAATGGTGTTGTGATCACTGGAACCAAAGTGTTCCCCTACACACACTTCCGTCACTTGTCCTAACACATTTCCTAATAGGAGATCTAATATTGCATCCTCTCTAGTGCGTACCTCTTGTTACGCCTGTGGCCCCCTCCTTTTTGAGAATCGCAGGATCGCTATTGATTCGGGTCAGGAGACCCAGGAAATGAGAGAGAGACACGCAGATTCTTCAATGTTTGGAATGTGTCCTGGGCCTCCGAGAGACAAAGCCACGGATAACGGCCATTATCCCTTGGAGACGGAATTGTGTATTGAGTGCTGTACGATTCATCGAAGCCCCCAGGCAATGAACAGAGGGGGGGTTGGTGGAGGGATTGCATCATCCCAACCTGATTGACATCTGAGACCCTGTGAGTCAGGATAAAAGAGGGTCTGGGGAACAGCCCCTTTAGACGCACCAGAAGAAAAGCTAGAACTCCTGGAACAGCGTAATAGCGAAAGCCGGTGGAAAAGCCCACGTGCGTCCTTTTCCATTTGCCTCGGAATTGGTGGGTCTTGCTACGGAAGAACGGCTTTAGCTAACACAAAGGAGCACTCAGCCCCCACCGACTCTCGAAGGATTGACATTATAAAAGGAATGGGCAAGTTTAAACACTCTCTCTTGACTCCAACCAAAGGCTACAGCCTGCAGCTTGAATGAACTAAAGTGACTTTTATATTTCCATCGGACAATACATTATCCACTAGACAATGATAGAGCTATTTCTTATTGATTATTATTATACCCACGCTTTTAGATTTAGTATTGGCGACGTATATTATCTGTATGTTTGCATTGATATTATTTTTGTGTATTTTTATCAATAAATACTGTTAAAAATAGTACCATCAGACTTCAACGGACCTCTCTATCTTTGCTGGTAAGTGACCCAGTTACGGGGTACGTAACACTCTATATATTCATTTAGAAAACTTTCCTGAACGCATTTTATAAACTCTAAGCTGTCTAGACCTTCAACAGTATGGGAGTCCCAATCAATATGTGGAAAATTAAAATCCCCTACTGTCACACATTTATGTTTCCTGCAGTTGTCTGCTATCTCTCTGCAGATTTGCTCCTCCTATTGTCGCTGACTATTGGGTGGTCTATAATACAACCCCATTAATGTGGTCATACCTTTCCTGTTTCTCAGCTCCACCCATATGGCCTTGGTAGACAAGTCCTCTATTCTGTCCTGACGGAGCACTGCTGTAACATTTTCCCTGACTAGCAATGCCACTTCCACCACCTCCCCCAACCTTCATCCCTCTGCCTCTATCACATCTGAAACATCGGAACCCTGGAACATTAAGCTGCCAGTCCTGCCCCTCCTGTAGCCAGGTTTCACTAATGGCTATAATGTCATAATTCCATGTGTCAGTCCACACCCTCAGCTCATCTGCCTTCCCCACAATTCTCCTCACATTGAAATAGACACATCTCAGAAGATTTTTACCAGCACACACAACCCTTCTATTTGCGACTTTGCATGAATCTAATTTAAAACCTCCCCAATAGCACCAACAATCCTCCCTGCAAGGATATTGGTCCCCATGTAGTTCAGGTGTAACCCGTCTCTCTTGTACAGGTCCCACCTGCCCCAGAAGAGGTCCCAATGATCCTGAAATCTGAAACACTACCCCCTACACCACTTCCTCAGCCATGTGTTCATCCTCCAGAGCATCCTACACTTTCCCTCACTGGCACGTGGCACAGGTAGCAATCCTGAGATTACTGCCCTCGAGGTCCTGCTTTTTAACTTCCTACCAAGCTCTCTATACTCATTCTTCAGAACCTCCTCACTCTTTCTTCCTACATCGTTGGTACCGATGTGTACCATGACATCTGGCTGCTCACCCTCCCACTTCAGAATGCAGTGCACACGATCAGAGACATCCCTGTCCCTGGCACACGGGAGGCAACAGATCATCTGGTAGTCTCTGTCACGACCACAGAACCTCCTGTCTGTACCTCGAACTATCGAGTCCTCTATCACTACCACTCTCCTCTTCTTCCACCCTCCCTTCTGGTTCACTGCAGAACCAGACTCAGTGCCAGAGATCCAGCTGCAGCAGCTTGTCCCAGGTAAGTCATCCCCCAACAGTATCCAAATCGGTATATTTGTTGTTGAGGGGAATGGCCACAGGGGAACCCTGCTCTGCGTGCCCTTTCCCTTTCCCTCGCCTGACAGTGAGCTGCAGCTGGATGCACTTCTATCTGGATGAGCTGTTGCCTGATGACTCCGACATCCAGAGTCAGGAAGTGCTTTGAGAGGTTAGTTATACTAGACATTAACTCCAGCCTCCCAGACAAACTTGATGCTGCCATTCACTACTTCTGAAAAGTGACTCTAGTGAATGCAATCTCCTGGAGAATCTGGACAGGAAATACAACTAGGTTTGACTATTATTTATTGTTTACAGCTCCATCTTCAATGCTATAAATCCAAGCAAACTCATCTCCAAATTCCTCGATCTGGGACTCAGCACCTCCCTTTGCATCTGGATCCTTGACTTCCTGACCAACAAACTGGAACCAGTAGGGTAGGCTCAACACCTTCATCATGATTATTCTCATTTCACAAGACTGTGTCCTCAGACCCCTACTTGCACAGGGTCCTCAGGTCCCCGTACACTCAAACTCTGTGACCAGGTTCTGCTCTACCTCCACCATGGTGGCCCCTATCTCAAATGATGATGAACTCGGATACAGGAAGGAGACTGAGAGCTTAGTAACACGCTGTCATGACAACAATCTTTTCCTCAATTCAGCAGAGCAAAAGAGCTGGTCATTGACAGGAAGGAGGGTTTTGATCAGCTGCTATCTTCATCAACAATGCTGAGGTTGAGAAGGTTGAGACCTGCAAGTTCCTAGAAGTGAACATCACCCGTTCTGGAGCAACAGCTATACACCATGACCAAAAAGCTCATGAATACCTCTACTTCCTCAGGAGGTGACAGAAATTTGGTAGCTACCCTTTGAACCTTGCCTATTTTTATTGATGCAGCATAGAAAGCATTCTGTCTTGATGCGTTATGGCAGCTGCACTGCTCATGGCCACAAGGAACTGCAGAAAGTTGTGGAGTCAGCTCAGCTCATCCAGACAGGATAGTTGAATGCTCCTCTTGTGGGATGTCAGAAGGCAGGGAGACTACCAGTGTCCACCTGCAGATGCTAACAATCCACGTGAAAGAGTTGGAGATGGAACACTGGATCATTTGGAAGGCTGAAGGGGTTATAGATAGGATATATGGAGAGATAGTTATACCCAAGGTGCAGGACACAGGAAAACGGGTGACAGTCAGGAAGGGGTAAAGGGGTTTGAACAACCAGTTAAACAGTCCTGTGGACATCCCCCTCAACAACAGGTATACCACTATTTGTTTACTGTTCGGGGGATGACCCAACAAGGGAAGTCACAGTGTCAGATCTCTGGCACTGAGTCTGCCTCTGTGACTCAGAAGGGAAGGTGGGGAGAAGGGACAAACTGTGGTGATAGGGGATTCGTTAGTTAGGGGAACGGACAGGAGATTCAGTGGATGAGAATTAGATTCCCAGATGGAATGTGGCCTCCCAGGTGCGAGGGTCCGAAATATCTCGGATCAAGTCCTCCACATTCTTAAACAGGAGGGTGAACAGCCAGAGGTCATGGTCCATGTAGGTACCAATGACCTGGGTAGGACAAATGATGAAGGTCTGCATCGGGAACTAGGTGCTAATTTAAAGGTCAGGATCTCCAGGGCCGTGATCTCAGGATTACTACCTGTGCCACGTGCTAGTGAGGCCAGAACTAGGAAGATTATCCAGTTTAACACATGGCTAAGGAGTTGGTGCAGGAGGGATGGCATAAGGTTTTTGGATCATTGGGCTCTCTTCCAGGGAGGGTGGGACCTGTACAGAAGGGATGGTTTACACCTGTACTGAAGGGTGACTAATATCCTAGTGGGAAGGTTTGTTGATGCTGCACAGTGGGGTTTAAACTAGAGTTGCAGGGGGATGGAACCAGAGTGCCAGAATAGTTAGTGGAGAGGTTGTGGATGCAGATATCGGTAAGACCTCAGACAGAGTCGGAAATCAAAGATTGAGCAGGGTGTGACCAGTGTCCTGAGCTGTGTATATTTCAATGCAAGACGTATCATAGGAAAGGCAGATGAGCTCAGGGCCTGGATCAACACATGGAATTATGCTGTTGCAGCCATTAGTGATACTTGGTTGTAGGAGAGGCAGGAATGGCATCTCAATATTCCAGGGTTCCGTTGTTTTAGATGTGAGGATTGGGTCAGGCTGTTTTCAGGCAAAGGTGTATTTGGAAAGTGAGAGGCCTTCAAAAACAAAATTGAGAGAAACAAAAGCTTGTCTGTGCCTGTCAGAATAAAATGTAATGATAATAAGTGTAGGGATCCTTGGTTTTCAAGAGATGTTGAGGCCCTGGTTTTGAGAAAAAAAGGAGGTGCATAGCAGGTATAGGCAAGTAGGAACACATGAGGTGCTCATGGAGAACAAGAAATGCAAGGGAACACTTGTGTGGAATGAGCTATCAGCATCAGTGGTGCATGAGAGCTCCATTTCAACGTTTCAGAGAAGATTGGATAAGTACATGGATGGTAGGGGTATGGAGGACTATGGTCGCAGTTCAGCTCAGTGGGACTAGGTAGCTTAAATGGTTTCTGCATGGACTAGATCAGCTGAGGGCCTTGTTTCTGTGTTGTACTTCCCTACGACTCTACAACTCTACCACAACAACTAGACTCTCCTCCATGGACTCTCCATAATTCTCACAACCTCAGTAAACCAGCCAACATAATTAAAGTTCCCATCAGGCAGAGGTTTAATAAGGCTGATAGCATGTAGCACCAGGCTCAAGGACATTTTCTACCCTGATGATATAAGGCTATTAAATGTTTCTCCAGTACAAGGAGACAAACTCTTAACCTCACAGTCTAGTCTATTACGATCTTGCACCTTCTATCTTTACCTACACTGCCTTTCCCTGTAATTGTTTCACTTTATTCTGCACTCTGTTCTTGCTTTACCATGTTCTATCGCAATGCCGTGTGTAATGATTTGATCTGTATGAACAGTATGCAGTACAAGCTTTCACTGCACCTCAGTACATTTGACAACAATAAACCAATCCAAATCCAATTAAATGAACAGTCTGACTGTCAGATGTTAACAGGATTATGAATATTTTAGGTGAGGTAGCAAGAAATGAGTGACAATTTCCTCCTGACACAAATAGAGACAGATAAATGAATTTGAATTACCATTGTACAATTCAGCATGCATTGTTTTGTTATTATAGAATCATGAAATCCAGTAAGTAGGTTCCAAAAATAAGATACTTGCAGCTTAATCAATTTTCAAAAAGCACCTCAAGGCTAAAATTCATCCATTTTTTCTTGTGTTGTGCTAATTCTAAATGCAGAATGATGAATAAAGATCATAATTCATTTTCAGACTTTGGTTCTTTGATACGACTTTCCTTTTAATGCCAAATCACCATGTCCTGTGTCTTTCATTCTCATTTCCCAATCACGTCTCACCCTGAAACTCATCTATTTCTCAAACACTCTTTCTACATCTCAGATCTTCATTTATCTTTCTGACCTCTGTTTTAGAGTGGCACACTCCCTTCCTTATTCCCTCCCTCCCACAGTTCTTCAACTCTCAATCATGTTAATTATCCCAATTTGATTTCATTCAACATGGCTTTACAATTCTACCGCCAGGACTTAAGAACTTTTTAAAAGCTATTATTAATGCTTTTTGAGACGGTGATTTAGATGCATATCATATTTTTTTACTGAGTTAAGTATTGTATGTAATTAGTTTTGCTACAACAAGTGTATGGGACATTGGAAAAAAGTTGAATTTCCCCATGGGGATGAATAAAGTATCTATCTATCTATCTATCTATGCAGCTTCCCTGCAGTGGCTGCCTTCAAAGTGTGCAACCTACAACTGGGGTTTCTTAGACTTTTTCGACCATTCTACCATGCCCTTCCGCCCATGAAGTTGCTACAACCTCTATAAAGCTACTCCACCATCAATCTGTGATATTTTAATGCAAATCCTAATGATCTCACAATCTGATTGCCTCCACTATCGACATCTCTATGGTGCAAAGCAAGTCACTGCTGCTAGTCTAAAATGTCACCTACATGTGGTTCAGTTCACTTTCATAACTTACATCAGTGGACAGGGATTTCACAAGGCAAGGAATTTGATAATTATTGTTTTTTATTGCACTTTGCTGTAACATTTTATGCAAAACAGAAAAGGTAAGGATAGAGGCAAGCCGGCCCTCTAGGCCAATTAACTGAGCATCAGTGTGAGTAAAGCAGAGTGAAGCAGGATTGTGATAACTCAGTACAGCTCTTCAGCATTCTTCAGTGGGTAACAAATTGTATCCCGAATCCAATCAATGTATCTCTTTGTTAGTAAAGTGTACACTGCAGGATATTGGCAGTCTATTGTGCCAAAGGACACAATCCCAGTATACATTTTGTCGCATATCAAAGGGCCGCCTGAATCACCCTGGAAGAGAGAGAAAAAGATGAAGGTGACAATTGAACAGAATTAGCTAAAGTGACAGACTGTAAACTGTCAGTTTGACATCACATCACAATTCATTATCCGTGCCCAGCTGTACCCAGAGGAGGTGTGAGTTTACTTTAGGAGCAAATGTAGGTAACTGGACTCACAAAGAGTCTTTTCGTGGAATGTTTCCCATGGCCTGGATTGAGTTTATTCCTAAATTAGCCATTGTGTAGAAAACCGTCAGCCATCTGCAATCTGTACTTCAGTTTGACTTCAAATTCTGGTGGAATGTGGAAGTTCAGAATGAAACAGATGTCAAATGCTGGTGTAGCTGTCCCTCCGCTCTGCCACTCAACTCTCCACTGAACCCAGCTCGTGCATCTGGCCAGATTCACTTTGTACCCGACCCCCTGCTTTTAAGCAAGACTAGCTGACACAAGAACAGTAACCTCCTTCACTGAATGGAGTTACTGATCTGTGAAATAACTAAATAACGGGTAATGGTCCATTAAATTTACTTTATTTTAACCTTTTTTATTTATTTGCTATTATGTTCAGTTGCCTTTAAACAATTTTTATTAAATATGCTTGTATAGTTTTTAATCATCTCTGACATTTTTCAGTGTGAGCTGTTGAAGGCTGTCAGGATATTCATGGAGGCAAATCCTCAGGATCCAATTCCTGATTCTGCTCAGCGTCCCGAGCCTGGCCTGTCTCACAGGACACCTCATGGGTACAGAGTGTCAGACAGACTGATCCACTCTGTCCCCAACTGGATGTTAGGATCGGACAGAGAACTAGATCTAGCATGATCCTTATTTTCAAATTGACACGATTTAGAATAAATTCTCTTTACATTTTAGACATGTCAATACGTTACATTCCTCCAGATTGACTCTGTTATCTTGCATCTGCACACTTCATCATCACACTGACGGTAGACAAAGTTTATTGGTAGAGAAATCATAGTAAGTTATGTTGACATCTAAATTCAGGGCTTAGATATGAGATGCGAGAAAATGGTTCCTCCATAATCAACACATACATATTTACTTACCTGATTATTATTTTTTTAATCTACCTGGGGATGTGGACATTGCCTGTAAGTGTAGCATTTATGGCCTAAACTTGTTTCCCTTAGCTTCCCTAATGTAACGCTGGACCACATTCTGAAGACTTTTTAATGCAACTGAGTAGCCCTTCAGAAAGCAGTTAAGAGTCAGTAACACTGAGGAAGGGTGGAAAGTTTCAATCTATAGAAGGCACCGGTGAATCACTGGGGTTTTTATACTTAATCCAATATGCATACTTACTTGACATGCATTTACACTGCCTTTGCTGTCACCAACGCAGATCATGTTCCTAGTTATTTTAGGATGCTGATCGTAATAACACATGCCGTTGCATTCTCCGCGATCAATTACCTTGACGTTCACCTCTTGAAGTGTGTCAGAGTAATTTTTTATTTTTGTTTTTCCCCATCCTGCCACGGTGCACATTGTTCCAGATTTCATGTCGGTGATTCCTCCTTTGGGAAGGTTGAGCACATTCACATACTGGTTGATTTCTGCATCAGTCTCGAGCTGTTGACACAAAAACATTGAATTCACATATTTCTGATCCAAAAAGTGAAAAATATCTTGAATGATCTCTTTACTCCTGAAGAGATTTGTTAGTTTATCTATTTAAATTTTTTGTTTTCCAGAATTCTTTCTTATTTTCAGATGATCAAAGGGACAGAGACTCAATTAAAAGTGACCAATAAAATTAAATACCAATTACAATTCGTATGATGGAATCGATAATTTGTCATGAAAATTGTGATGTGGATGATGGTCATAAAGCACTAATTCTACTGTGAAGGTTCTTTACTATCTAACTCTTTCTTTGTTAATGATGAAACTCCAATAAGTCAGACTTAGCAGCTGTCACACTTTTAATTAAAGTTTATATTTAATTTAGTTTAAAGACACAACACAGTAATAGGCCCTTCCAGCCCAATGAACCCAGCCCCCCAATTATACCCATGTGCCAAATTAACTTATTAACCCTTTGTATGTCAAGGACAAGGTTAACTGTGATATTACCCAGGCTTAGACAGCTCAAGTTCAATTTATTGTCATTCAATCGTACACATGTATTCAGCCAAACAAAACAACTTTCCTCCTGACCAAGGTCACAACACAGTACATATACTGTACCTCATACACATAACACATGAAGTAATATGACCACAATTAAATTAACAAATAATAAGTTGCACAGTTAAAAAGTAAAGAGTACGAGCTACTGGCGCTTCATAACTGATGAGACCTGGGTGGTGGCAGGGAGTTGAGTCATGTTACAGCCTAGGGGAAGAAGCTGTTTCTCATCCTCACAGTTCTTGTCGTATTTCTATAGAACCACCTGCCTGACGGAAGGGAATCAAGGAGACTGTTGGACGGATGGGAGGGATCATTGCCAATACTAATATTCTCCACAATCAATAATTCTCATCTCAGTCACAAAAGCCATTCAACAGTTGTTGTTCAGTAAAGTAAACATTGCTAATAAGCAAATTAACTACTTTAAACTGCTTAAGAATGAGAAAAAAATGCATACTTGCAGCAGCATGATATCATCTTTCATAGTCAGGTTGTTGAATTTTGTAATGGGAATCTGTTTGATGATGCGCAGTCTTTGTTGACTTCTCTCAATCTTTGAACAAACATGGGCTCCAAGAACTGCTAGAAGATCCTGGCCTGATGCAATTGTTCTGTTACCAATCGATAATAAAGATAATTAATTACACTTTGCTTAAAAAATAGTTTACAGAAATTCATCAGGCAGGCAACAAACAAATAGTAAACTTCATGGAAATCTACAATTCAGCAACATTATATTTGGTAGTTAATGTGCAGATTCCAAAAGCCAATCGGTGTTCAAGCAAGGGCCAAGACTATACTCCTGATTGAAATTGTTTCAAAGTGTTCATCAGACAAGCTCATTGTAAATTACTCCTTGCAGACATGGTCAAGAGATTCAGTTGTTGTTCAGACTAAATATCAGAATGTGTAAGAAATGTGATCTAAGTGAATTTGACCGTGGAATGGTTGTTGGTGCCAGACAGGATGGTTTGAGTATCTGCTGGTCTCCTGGGATTTTCGGGTGAAACATTCTCTAACTTTTACAGAGAATGGTGTGATAAAGAAGAAAAAGCATCCAGTGAGTAGAAGTTCTGTCGGCAAAAACACTTTGTTGGGGAGAGAGGGAAGATGAGAATGGCCAGACTGGTTCAAACAGACAGGAAGTCAACAGTAACTCAAATAACCACGTGTTACAACAGTGGTGTTCAGAAGAGCATCTCTGAACTCACAGTATGTCAAACCTTGAAGTAGACGGGCTACAGCAGGAGAAGACCATGAACAGACACTCAGTGGCCACTTTTTTTAGCTATAGAAGGTACCTAATAATGTGCCCACTAAGTATATATCTGACCATTCAAACTGACACTTGCTAATAAAAATAAATGCCAATAATACGGTGATACACATATTAATGACGATGTGACAACAGTGCAAAAGGAATTATTTTATGAAAGCTAGGATTGGGAGCTAAGCACTTGTATGTTAATCACAAAATATCTTTTTCACTCATACACCACACAGCTTACTTTTCACAGTGTGCTGCAGTTAGTACCCAGTTTGGTCTGATCAAAGCACCTCCGCAATAGGGAGCAAACGAACCGTTCCTGAAATCTATTTGGAGAGATGCCATATAAGGTTTTGAATGTGGTTTGACTTCATGACCTCCAATAATTTTAGCTCCGGGATCTGCAATATATAGAAGATACTGACATTTTATTTCACATACATGATTATTCACACACAGGTTGTGAACATCACTGACAATGCCAGCAATTATTAGCCATCTCTAATTACCGTTGACAGGGATAACCCTAGAGTAGTTGTACCATGGCCTTGCACAGCAATTCGATTGTACAAGAGTGTAAGAATGTGCAGAGAGTAATGGACTCAGCTCAATATGGCACTGGATTGATTGCTGTAGAAAGCGGGGGGTGGGGGGAGGTAAAGATATGATTAGTGGTAGGTTTCCTTTACAGATGGTGTACATTGCGGAGGATAATGTGTCGGATGCAGAGGTTGATGGGCGAGATGGGCGAGTAGGCAAGGACAAGAGGGACTCTATCACTATTACTGCAGAGGAAAGATGGGGTGAGTGTAGATGTACAGGAAATGGAGGAGATTCGGGTGAGGGGAGCATCAATAGTAGAGGGAGAGAAACCCAAAACCGCATCCTGGGAATAGATGTGTCAAAGGTGTTAGAGGGAATTTGGGGATTAGCACATTTTCATTTAACAAATGACAAGTTCATTGGCCGGTTCATTGGCTATATTTAAGAGGAAGTTAGATATGGCCCTTGTGGCTAAAGGGATCAGGGGGTATGGAGAGAAAGCAGGTACAGGGTTCTGAGTTGGATGATCAGCCATGCTCATACTTAATGGCGGTGCACGCTCGAAGGGCCGAATGGCCTACTCCTGCACCTATTTTCTATGTTTCTATGTGTCCGTATCTGATTATGCATTGTGGATTTAATTTGGACTGTATCTCTGAACAATGGGTTCATAAAAGACATGAACCCCAGACTAGACAATGTTGATAAAAATTAATTAAAATCAGATGTCTGTGGTGTGCATGTAAATCGGGAGGTGTGAAGTTTGTGTGTAGTTTCAAAGGAAATATTGTCCATACATTGTAACTATAAAGTTCTCCTTTGATGTTGAGCACATAAAATATTGAGCCCCATGTTGGGCCTGGAGATCTTTCAACCAAAAGCGTCTCCGAATGATGCCTGCTGCACCTTGTTTTGTCGAATAAGGAAGCTGGAATGAGGAATGTGATTGCACTGCAGTTGGCCAGCAGGGGAAAGTCCAACAGGCATACAAACGAAGCTACATTCTGAAGACTATTGTTCAAATTTCTGGGACAATCTCTCTGCTTAGCATTTTGTGGGTAGCAAATAGTGATGATAGGGTAGACGTAGATTTTTTTTGTAGATGTAGATCCACATAAAATAATTGGGGGTGGGGGATGGGTGGAGTTCTGAGCAGGGCATTTTTCTGCCGTATTTGAGTAAATCCTCCTTTAGGTTGATGTAAATTTACTTTTGTCCAGGAGGATCAAGATGAGAGTATGCTAGAGCGATTTCTGGGTTTAACAAAAATGACTTTGGCTACCAGTCTTCACATCTGAATATGTATTGTGGATTTAATTTGGAGTGCAGCTCAGATCAATGGGTTGCTAAAAAAGCTGTGAATCCCAGACCAGACAATGCTGATTAAAGTTCATTTTGATGTCTGATGTGGCTGCCAATCAGGAGGTGTGAAGTTTGTGCATAGTCTCAAAGAAAGCATTGTCCATCTATTGTAAGCATGGAGTTATTCTTTGATGTTTAGCACATAAAATATCGAGCCCTATGTTGAGCCTGGAGACCTTTCGACCAGAAGTGTCTTGTCACGTACCCTGTGACCGGGTTACCAAACCAGCAGAAATGGAATAATACGTTGGAGTCTGGTAGTACTGTAACTAAAAGTGTTTATTAGTAAACTAAGTGATACAGTACAATAAAATACAAATATACATATAAAACAGGTTAGCAATGATATATACAGAAGTGTGGAAATATAAATCAAAACCAAGCTCTTTCAAAGTCTAGGGGTAAATGAATAGTCTTAGGATGATGCAGAGTTCAGTTCAGTTCAGTTTAAGTCGAGGTAGTTGCTGTGGTACTGTTAGAGAGAGAGAGAACGAGCGAGAGGTGAGCAGTTGCAGCGGGCAAACCTTCCGCAGTCTTCTTGTTCTGTTGTGCTGTTGCAGTCACCAACTGTGACCCCTCTGTTCCCGGCCAGACCGTTCTTCAGTGGTGAGCCTGTCACCCAGGCGAGGGTGGACACACACACAAGCCCCCACCGGTCTGCCTTCACACACTGTGAGCCTCTGATCGATTCCCCCAAATCGATCCTCCAAACCCCCACCTTCCAGTGTGTGCACAATGCTCTTTCAGTGTCCCGTGGCGTGTCTCCTTGTGTCTCAGCACACCTGCCTTTTATCTCTCCTGATGGGGTACCAGCCATCCATCAACTGTCCATGTCCATCAAACTGGGCCATGTCTTGCTGTCTCAGCAGGAATGTTAAAGAGCAAAGAAGAGTGTCCTTGTAGCAAAGGGAAATAATCAGTGAAGAAGCCATGATTCTAAATTATGTCTCTCTCTCTCTCTCTCTCTCCCCCTCTCTCCCTCTCCCTCTCTCCCTCTCCCCCTCTCCCTCTCTCTCTCATCTGTGTAGGATGCCTCCGCCCCTCTTCTTCTCTCTCTCTCTCTCTCTCATTAGCAGCACAAACAGTGTCCAAAAGCCAGACTCATTCACCCGACATTTTAAAGTGGTTGTCCACAGAAAATATGAACCCTAGGGGTACATAACAGTCTCCATATCATGCCTGCTGTAGCTTGTTTTGTCGAATAAAGAAGCTGCTCTGTATCTACCAGTACTTTCTACGGTGGCTTCATTCATGCTCCTACAGAAGACAAAAAAACTGAGAAAAGGGAATAGCATTTTACAGGAGATAAATTGGGAACAGGTATAGTCGAGATAACCCTGGAAATCAGAAGGTTTGTAAAAGATGACAGCTAACAGTCTGGGGTCAGAAGGATCGAACAAGAAGAGGGAGGTGTCAGAGGAGGACCAAGTGAATTTAAGGGACAGCTGAAAGTTAGAGGCAAATTAATAAAATTGACAAGCATACTAATGTTGCCCGATGTAGCACCAATGCTGTTGTCAATGTAGCGCAGGAAGAGTTGGGGAATATAACCTGTGAAGGCTTCACACATAGACTAATTTTCATAGATGACAAAGAGGCAGGCATAACTTGGGCCCATGCGAGTGCCCATGGCCACCACTCGGAAGTCAACCCACAAGAATTAATTTGCTTCTCATTAATCTTCAACATAAACGTACTTAGTTAAAAATTAAATATTGTGAAGTAGATTTACAGGAAAAGTTCATAGTAGTACGAGGAGACACAAGAAACAGCAGATGCCACGGGCTGGAGAAACAATAAGCCAACACTTCTACAATTTCCTTCCCTCCATAGATGCTGCTTGACATGTTGCTCATTGAAATTTTGTAACCATATTTTATATAGTTGTCCTCTCCAAATGAGAAATAAAATCAATGAAGTAGAGATCTATTGGCATATATAGAAGATAAATATTAATGTAGCTAAAACAGAAAATGTACAGTACTTACCATAAACTATGCTTATAATGTGCATCATAAATTAACTATAATTAAAATAAATGCTTTCATGAATAGAAAGTATTTAAGTATTCCTTATTTTGCTACTTACATGCTGGAGCTAGGAAGACGACAATTAACAAAACAAGTGGATTGTACAGTGAAAGATTCATCGTTGTTTCTTCTGTGATAACACCAAAGTTATTGAATTTATAATGAACTTAGAGGGAAGTGGTTTAGTTATTTCAGTGTCCCACCAACACCCTAAACCACTAACGAATGTAAAGATTTGAAATCTATTGTTCCGAATCAACATCAGTTATGGAAAGTCACATGACAGGGTCAAAGTGAATCTGAAATTTTCAAGAAACATTATGGGTTTCAGGGAGGGATTGCTTTTAATTTTGATGTCTATCTCTTAACATTTATTGAAATGCTGTATCCTGATAACATGTAGAACATATTTATTCAGATCCTGTCTGAATACATGCTACATGATACCTTAAAAGACCAATTAAATTTGAGAAATGTCATTTGAATATGCTACTTTTTTGCATTTACTTCCAAATGTTGACAATCCAAGGCCAAATGATATTATTACACTGGATTAATATAGATGGCATCCTTTTATTCACAGATTTGTGAAGATTGTAAAGAGCAGATGGAAATAAAATATCACCCAGATGGTAGTTGGGGATATGGTTGTTGGAATGAAAGGGCCAATAGCACCAGACAACAAAGATTTTGCTTCCTGAAGACTATCTTATGGATTTTGGGCTGCAGATCATGAAAATCACCATGAAATATGCCTAACAGGCAGTATTTCTTGAAATCACCTGTATTTGTTATTTCTGTTCAAAGGTTTCAAAGGTACATTTAATGTCAGAGAAATGTATACAATATACATCCTGAAATGCTTTTTCTTCACAGCCATTCACAAAAAGAGGAATGCCTCAAAGAATGAACAACAGTCACATGTTAGAACCCCAAAGTCCCCCCCACTCCCCTCCCTCCCGCACATAAGCGGCAGAAAGCAACAATACCACTCCCCCACCGGCAAAAAAAGCATCGCCACCCACCACCGAGCACTCAAGTGTGAGCAAAGCAACAGTAAAGACACAGACTTGCAGTTACCCCAAAGACTTCGCATTTCACCCGGTATTCGACATACCACAGGCTCTCTCTCTCCCTAGTAAGGGAGAAAGCGCTGTCTCTGTTTTCACAGTGAGTGGGGAGACATAACAAACAGCTTGCTGGTGTACGATGTTAAAAATCCGTTACGTTGCTTTTATTTCGAGCTCTGTGTCCAAAGATCCGGGCACACAGCCATAGATATCCCGACTTCCCCAAAACGACACGGGTATCCTGCCGTGACACCGACCTTCGATCCACCCGTCTCCAGAGCCCCGAGATCCTAGGCCTCCAAAACTGAGCAGACGTCTAGACCGAGCACTTGGCGTGCCGAACAACAACGACCAGTAATAAAACTCCAAATGTGGGTCCCAATCCCACAAAGAACCGTAGTTAGCGTTAACTCCAGGTCAGGGTCTTCAAAAGAACTCGGAAAGGGAAAAATAAAGATATTAAACAGTTGTTTCTGAGGATGCAAGCAAAGGAGTTGCCATTTAGTGCCATCATCACTCCACTCCTCTCTGTCTTCATTATTCAAGACAAAATAACTGATGTCAAGATTAAGAAAGCTGTATTTGTTGGTCAACAATTTTAACAGGCATTCAATGACAGGTAACTTGAAGAACTTCAACATTTCAGCCACTCTTTGCCTTCTGTGGGCAAGCCAATGATGGATCCACAAAGCAATGTCTCCTTAGATCCCATGCCTCCTTATTTTCTCAATAAGTCTTGCATGGGGTACCGTATCAAATGCCTTGCTAAAATCCATATACACTACATCTACAGCTCTACCTTCATCAATGTGTTTAATAACATCCTCAAAAAATTCAATCAGGCTTGTAAGGTACGACCTGTATTTCACAAAGCCATGCTGACTGTTCCTAATCATATTATGGCTTTTAAAATATTGATATATCCTGCTTCTCAGGATCTTCTCCATCAACTTACCAACCACTGAAGTAAGACTCACTGGCTTATAATTTCCTAGGCTATCCCAGGAAATAGCACATCCTCTACCTTAATATCTGCATGCGCAAGCTTTTCAGTCTGCTGCAAGTCATCCCTACAATTGACAAGATCCTTTTCCGTAGTGAATACTGAAGCAAAGTATTCATTAACTACCTCTGCTAAGTCCTCCGGTTCCATAAACAATTTCCCGCTGTCACACTTGATTGGTCCAACTCTCTCACGTCTTATCCTCTTGCTCTTCACATACTTGTAGACTGGTTGTAGACATACTCTTCACATGCCTTGGGGTTTTCCTTAATCTTGTCCGCCAGGGCCTTCAATGGGTCCTTCTGGCTCTCCTAGTTTCATTCTTAAGCTCCTTCCTGCTAGCCTTATAATCTTCTAGATTCCTAGTTTTTTTTAACCTTCCGTAAGCTCTTCTTCTTGACTAGATTTACAACAGCCTTTGTGTACCACGGTTCCTGTACCTTACCACCCTTTCCATGACTCATTGGAATGTACCTATGCAGAACCCCACGCAAATATCCCCTGAACATTTGCCACATTTCATCCGTATGTTTCTCTGAGACAGCTTCTAGTCTTTATCATTGATTGGTTGAATTAATGCTATTGAGATGATTATTTTACTTAAATTTTTATATCTTTTTCAAGCAGTACCAATCTTTATTTCCAAATCCTTTTTTGATACTATTGACTCTAAAATTCTTCTTACATATGGCAGAATAAAAATCCTCGGTTAAGTAAAAAATATTGACAGAAATCTAAAAAGCATGGCGGGTTGGCACTGCCAAATTTAAGATTTTATTATGGGGCAATTAATATTTGATATTTAATATTTTGGACAGGGTGTGAATATAATTGTAAGTCTACAATGGGTTAACCTTGAATGTAATTCTGTACAAGGGTTTTCAATGGTTTCCAATTTAGGGACTTCGCTTCCCTTTTTTCTTTCCAAATTGAACAAACAAATGGTTAATCCAATAATTAAATATACACTACGAATACGGTTTCAGTTTGTAAATTTTTTGGCTTGAATGAATTTGTTCCATCAAATCCTATTACATCTATTTTTTCCACCCTCTGTTATGGATCAAGCCTTTTCGGTATGGAAAATAAAGAATATAATATGTTTTCGTGATTTATTTTTGGATAAATGTTTCATGTCTTTTGACAGTTGTCTAATAAATATAATTTGCCCAGATCCCATTTTTTAAGATATTTACAGTTAAGAGATTTTTTGAATACTATGTTATCTACTTTTCTGATTTCATATCCAACTGATACCACAGAAAAATTTTTTAAGCTTAAACCCTTATCAAATGGGTTTAATAGCAACCATTTATGATATGATTATGAAAATACAGTCAGGTATATCTGATAAAATTAAGAATGGATGGGAGAAGGAACTTCAACTCTCCTTATCTATAGAGAAATGGGGGGAAATTTTTCGATTAGTTAACTTTTCTTCTCTTCATGCTAAACATACGTTGATTCAATTTAAAGTGGTACATAGGGCCCATATGTCAAAAGATAAATTAGCTCGGTTTTATTCTCATATAAGTCCGATCTGTGATAGATGTCATTCTGAGAGAGCTTCTTTGACTCATATGTTTTGGTCTTGTCCTCTTAGAAAAATAAAAAAGATATTTTTGATACTATTTCTACAGTTTTGCATATTGATTTACAACCTCATCCTATCACTGCAATTTTTTGTCTAACAATGATGGATTTACCCTCTTCAGCTTGTTGGATGATTGCATTTGCTACTTTAATGGCTAGAAGATCTATTTTATTGAATTGCAAAGAGATTAATCCTCCGACTATATCTCAGTGGTTTTCCCAAACCATATCTTGTTCAAACTTAGAAAAAATTAGAAGTGGTACTTTTGATCCCTTGGTTAAATTTGAAGAAATTGGAGGACATTTATTCAATATTTTCATAGAATGTAATCTGACCTTTTCTTATTCCTTTGTATTAACCTTAAATATAGGTAGAGAAGCGGAATTGATGACATTAATGATTGTATCCAATGTAATAAAATCAGCCCAGCTTTGTTTGGTTTAGTTTAGTTTTGATTAGTTTAGTTTACTTTGTTTTTGATTATTAATTTGGTTTTTTAGGGTTTTTTTGGGGGGTTTTTAATCTTTTTATTTCTGTATAGCAAGGACATATATACAAACATGTGGATGGTGCAGGGGCAGAAATGGCTACTTCGAGTGCCAGGCTTTAGATGTTTCAGAAAGGATAGGGAGGGAAGCAAAAGAGGTGGGGGCGTGGCACTGTTGATCAGAGATAGTGTCACAGCTGCAGAAAAGGAGGAACTCTTAGTTCTGTATAACTAAGAGTTTGGGAGGTCAACTATATTGGTGCTACTTACAGCTTTTATCAACATGTGTTAATTACCAACAATGTAATCCCACTCTCTTTGTACTATTATGACTGCTATGTATACATGTTTAAAACTTAATAAAAAGATTGAGAAAGTTCCTGCCTTATAGCCTCATATTTCCACTTACTCCAATTAATCGTTTCCTTAACTTGTCTGTTCCTACCCCTCTCCAATGCTATGGTAAAGGAAATAGAATTGTGATCACCATCTCCAAAATGCTCTCCCACTGAGAGACCAGGCACCTGACCAGGTGCATTTCCCGATACCAGATCAAATACAGCCTCTTGTGGGCTTATCTACAGATTGTGTCAAGAAACCTTCCTGAACACACTTAACAAGCTCTACCCCATCTAAGCCCCTTATTCTAGGGAGATGCCAATCAATATTTGGGAAATTAAAATCTCCCACCACAACAACCCTGTTACTATCACACCTTTCCAGAATCTGTCTCCCTATCTGCTCCTCGATGTCCTTGTTATTATTGGGTGGTCTATAAAAAGCACCCAGTAGGTTTATTGATACCTTCCTATTTCAAACTTCTACCCACAGAGACTCCGAAAACAACCCCTCATGACTTCCTCCTTTTCTGCAGCTGTGACACTATCTCTGATCAACAGTGCCACGCCCCCACCTCTTTTGCTTCCCTCCCTATCCTTTCTGAAACATCTAAAGCCTGGCACTCGAAGTAGCCATTTCTGCCCCTGCACCATCCACATGTTTGTAATGGCCACAACATCATAGCTCCGAGTGCTGATCCACGCTCTAAGCTCATCCACTTTAACACTTTATTTAACACTCCTCGCATTAAAATAGGCACATCTCAAAACATCGGTCTGAGCACATCCCTTCTCTATCACCTTGTGGTGAACTAGATATACCTGTCTGGGCTGCTCCTGTGGCTCCTCCCACAGACCCCTGCTGACTGCTCCTGTGGCTCCTCCCACAGACCCTGCTGACTGCTCCTGTGGCTCCTCCCACAGACCCCTGTATAAAGGCGACTGTGACCCGTTGCTCTGCCTCATTCCCCAGGATGTAGTGTTGTTCATTCTTCCAGTCAATAAAAGCCGATACCTCGCTTCCTACGTCTCAGCGTGAGTTATTGATGGTGCATCACACCTGCCTATCCTCCCTTTCGCACTGTCTCCAAGCTTTCTCTATTTGTGAGCCAATCACCTCCTCTTCTGTCACTTCAGTTTGGTTCCCACCTCCCAGCCATTCTAGTTTAAACTCTCCCCAATAGCCTCAGCAAACCATCCCGCCAGGATGTTGGGCCCCCTCGGATTCAAGTGCAACCCATGCTTTTGTACAGGTCCCAGTGATTCGGAAATCTGAATCTCTGACCCCTGCTCCAATCCCTCAGCCACGCAGTTATCCTCCACCTGTGTCACATGGCACAGGCAATAATCCCGAGATTACTACCTTCGAGGTCCTTCCTGCTTCTCAACTTCTTTCCTAACTCCCTGTAGTCTGTTTTCAGGATCTCCTCCCTTTTCCTGCCCATGTCATTGGTACCAATATGTACCTCGACCTCTGGCTGTTCTCCATCCCACTTCAAGATATCGTGGATGTGATCAGAAACATCATGGATCCTGGCACGTGAGAGGCAAACTACCAGCTGCGTTTCTTTTCTGCGTCCATAGAATCACCTCTCTGACCCCCTGACTATAGAGTCCCCTATCACAGCTGCCATCCTCTTCCTTTCCCTACCCTTCTGAGCCAGATTCTGTGCCAGAGGTGCAACCACTGTTGCTTCCCCCAGGTAGGCCGTCTGCCCCAACTGTATTCAAACAGGAGTACTTATTCTTAAGGGGAACAGCCACTGGGGTACTCTCTAGCATCTGCCTCTTGCCTTTCTCCCTCCTGACTGTTACCCACTTCTCAGTGTCTTGGAGTCCTGGGGTGACTACCTGCCTATAGCTCTTCACTATCACATCCTCACTCTCCCTGACCAGATGAAAGTCATCGAGCTGCAACTCCAGTTCCATATTATGGTCCCTAAGGAGCTGCACTCAATGCACCTGGTGCAGATGTGGTCATCCGGGAGGCTGGGAGTCTCCAGGACCTCCCACATCTGACACCGAGCACGGAAAACTGGCCTCACACACATACTCTGTCTGTATTCTAAACAGATAAACTACCTCGCCTTGACCCCTTATCACTGGAGCCATGTTGAGCCAAAACCTTCCTTCTCTATCTGCCTCTACTCCATCGCCCGCTCCTCCGACACCCGCTTTGTAAAGCTGTCTTTTTTTTAAACTGTTCCCGCTGTTCTCACTGGCCGACCTCCATGTGCTTGCGCAGTCATGCCCCGTTCAAACCACTGAAGAAATAGCCGTCACCTTTTAAACTCCGCTCGCTTTTTAACTCTTCCCGCTGTTCTCACTAGTTGACCACCACAATGCTTGCACAGTCGTGCGCCATTCAAACCACTGAACCCATGGATTATGCAGAACGTAAATATTGAGTGTATAAGGAATATTGATTGGATAATCCAGGGAGGGACAACCTAGTCTTCCTAAAAATGCTGATGGAAGACCTGAGCTCAGCCCACCAGGAAGGTTTAGATTTTGGGATAACAGTGGGGTCGGCCTACTCTGTGATAGTTTTGTGGGCCTGTGAGATAGACCGAAGAAAGTGCAAGAGAAATTGTAAAGCAGCTGTAGTAGATGCAGCTACTGTGATGTGTTCTGTTTGCCGGCGGCCAGCTCACGGAGCATGGAACTGTTCGAGTAGATGTGGGAGGGTAAAGGAGTTCATATGCTACAGATGTGACTGATACGGACATACATGGTTGAAGGCAGTGTCCAAAAAAGAGGAAAGAGGAACAAGTGAATGTCACAGCAGACACACAATCTCTCACCCCATCAGCACCCACTGTGACCAAACTGACCGTCCATCAGATCGTAGAATGGTGAAGACACTGCCTGGGTCAGTAAAAGATGTGGCGATGGCCCCCACTGCCTGCACTGGTGACCTGCGGATGTTCGGGTGTAGTGAAGGAACTAAAACACCTGGGGATACTCAGAGAGACTGCAGCAACTACTAACTCGACTACATGGCCAGTAAGCAAACCCGATTGATCATATGCATAAACAAAAGACAATCTCGCTCTTTAAAAAACCTCGCTGAGATTGCATCCCATTGTGGCAAGACCTGCAACAATCCTGAATAGCTTGTCTCCACAACATACAGATTTTTTCAGTCCTGGAATTGGTAATGGATTTTGCAGGCTCCCCTTGACACCTGAGTCTCAAGAACGATTTGCCTCCACCCTGGGTGGGCAGCAGTATACATGGACCAGACTCCACCAGGGTTTCCACAATAGCCCAGCCATTTGTCCATAAGGTCGTGGCACAGAAAAGCTCTATCTAATGCCGTACGGATCGACCAGCTTAGACAATTTGCAGATGATCTACTAATTGCTTCGGAAGATGAAGCAGGTCATTTAGAGGCAATAGCCAGTGTTTTAGAGATACTGCAAGACAACGGGGGTTTAAAATCAGTTCACACAAGGCTCAGATAGGAAGCCATACAGTACCTAGGCTACACCATTTCCCAGGGTCAGATGACAGAGACTCAGCAAACAGACTCTTGCCCCACCCAGTAAACATTAAGGGAGTGAGGAAAGTAACGGGTCTATTTAATTACTGTCGTAATTTCATTCTAGGGATCTCAGCACTACAGCACCTGATCTAGGCCTTGATTAAAGGAGGGAAGCCCCCTCTGGAGGAAGTGAGTTGGGAGCCAGGGCTTTTACAGATATCAGGAAAGCCCTGGTCTCTGCACCTGAGTGAGTATTACCCGATGTGGCTCGCCCCTTTCACCTGTACTGCAGCAACGAGGGAGGGCACTTCGACACAGTTGTGCTGCAGGTCCATGGGGATACAAGAAGGCCAGAGGCCTATTATTCAAACAGACACCCATTGCAGAAAGACTTCCCTGCTGCCTAGGAACTGCAGACTGCACCACGTGGTCAGTGCAAGTAAATGAACCAGTTGTAGTGGTGGGACAACTCAGACTACACACACCCCATACCCCATAGAGCTCCTGAAGATGGGGGGAGGCAGAGAGCAGTCACAGATAGCAGAGGGCCAGGTATTCGGCATGGACACCTAATACAAAAACTGCTGGAAGCAGTGAGTCTGCCAGCAGAGGTGGCAGTCATCAAAGTGAAAGCTGACCAGAAAGGGGAGAGTCAGGAGCAGAAAGGAATCGAGTGGGCAGACATCACTGAGAAGAAGGAACAACAGCCAATTGAAACTGCAAGCCTGCAGGAAGATATGACAGAAGCCGGTTTAGTCTGTTACGTACCCCATAACTGGATCACTTACCAGCAAAGATAGAGAGGTCCGCTGAAGTCTGATGGTACCATTTTTAAACGTGTTTATTTATAAAGGGGCACAAAAGTAAGGTTAATCCAAACATTCAGATAACATACGTCGTCAATACTCAATCTAAAGCGCAGGTATAATAATAATCAATAAGAAATAAGCTCTATCGTTGTCTAGGGGTAATGTATATATTGTCCGCTGTATATCTAAAAGTCTCTTGCGGTCACTGCAGTTCCACCAGCTGCCGTCTTTTGGGGTGTCACGGTGGTGCACTTTGTTGGAGAGAGAGAGATAGAGATTGAATGGAACAGTTACCCGGCGGGTTTTTCCAACCTTTATGAGTTTGATCTGTCGGAGTCTCGTTGGGGAATGGCCGCTCACTTGTGGCCTCTCCTGTAGCTAAGTCGTTCTTCCGTGGTGAGGTTGCCAATCCCAGGCAAGGAAAAGACGCACACGAACCCCCCCACCAGCTGTCGCTATTAAACGCTGTCACAGGATTTCTAGCGTGTCTTCTGGTGCGTCTGGGGTGCCGTCTTTACAACCCCTCTTTTATCTGAACTCACGGGGTCTCAGATGTCAATCAGGTTGGGATGATGCAATCTCTCTCCATCTCTCCACCCACGTTGCCCTGAGGGTATACACGTAGTACAGGTCCCAATTCACAAAGGTGTCTCCACGAGACAATGACCACAGTCGCCAGCTTTTGCCTCGCCGTGAAACGAGGGACACCGCACGTATCTCTCTCTTCTCTTGGGTCATTGACCCCCCCTTCACTAGGGCTCTTGCGATTCTCACAACGGAGGGGGCAGGGGTCATAACAAGTCAAATTCTATAAAGAGGTGGAGGCAGAAGGGAAGGAGACATGGAGGAGAAAGGGTGCAAAAGGAGGGACCAGAGAGGAGCTGGGCACACGGGGAGGAAGGATTCGTGGTACTACCATGTGTTAGGGAGATACAACTGGAATTATATCATGGGGTGATGCATCAGGGAAGGCAGAGCATGATTACCACCCTGTGGCAGGACTGGTGGTGGCCAGGGATGGGCGAGCTGTTGAGAAATTCTGCCACCATTGTTTCAAATTTGCCCTGCATAACTCTGGTAAGGGCATAAATCTACAGCTGGCAGATCAGTCACAGCCAAAGGGACCCTGGGGAAGCATCCAGATTGACTTCTTGGGACCCCGACCCAAAAGCAGGGGGAATAGCTACAGTCTAGTAATTCCCGATCACTTCACCCGGTGGGTAGTGGCTTTCCCAACAAGGATGGATTCTACCACATGGATTCCAGTTCAGGAAATCCTCCCAAGGTGGGGAACCCCAGTCCAGCTGGACTCGGATCAGGGAGCACATTTCACAGGGAAAGTGATGAAGGAAATATGCCAACTGTTAGGGGTGGATGAGACCACAGATGGTACTTTTAACAAGTAACACTTGTGTCTGTGTGCAGACTCAGCGAGGCAGCCACTGGAAACACAGGACTGTGGTTAAACCACCTTCCTGTTGCTCAAATGTACAGAGAACCTAAGAGATGAACATCAGCCAGCCACACCAGACCTGACCATAGTTGATGGAAACACACTCACAGGAAACACAAAGGCAGAAGACACAGACAGTGCGACAGAAACCTGTAATTAGCATGCTAAAGTGAAATTGTGACAGTTCTACATAGAACATAGAAATTTACAGCACATTACAGGCCCTCAGCCCACAATGTTGTACTGACCATATAACCTACTCTAGATACTGCCTAGAATTTCGGTAGCTCATAGCCCTCTATTTCTCTAAGCTCCATCTACTTATCTGAGAGGATTTTAAAAGACACTATTGTATCCAATTCCACCACTGCCACCAGCAGTGCATTCCACACACCCACCACTCTCTGTGTGGAAAAACTTACCCCTGACATCCCCTTCGTACCTATTTCCAAGCACCTCAAAAAACGATGCCCCACCGCGTTAACTATTTCAGCCCTGGGAAAAAGCCTCTGGCTATCCACATGATCAATGCCCCTCATCATCTTATACACCTCTATCAGGTCACCTCTCATCCTCCGTCACTCTAAGGAGAAAAGGCCAACTACACTCAACCTACTCTCATAACCTATTCCCTCCATCCTTGTAAATCTCCTTTGCACTCTCTCTCTATAGTGTCCACATCCTTCCTGTAGTGAGGTGACCAGAACTGAACACAATACTCCAAGTGGGATCTGACCAAGGTCTTATATAGCTGTAACATTACCTCACGGCTCTTGAGCTCAATCCCATGGTTGATAATGGCAAACATACCATACACCTTCTGAACAACACTGACAACCTGTTCAGCAGCTTTGAGTGTCCTATCGACATGGACCCCAGGATCTCTCAGATCCTCCACACTGCCAAGAGTCTTGTCATTAATGCTAACTTCTGCCATTATATTTGTCCTACCAAAATGAACCACCTCACACTTATCTGGGCTAAACTCTACCTGCCACTTCTCAACCCAGTTTTGCATCCTATCAATCTCCCGCTATAACCTCTGACAGCCCTCCACACTATCCACAGCACCCCCAACCCTATGTCATCAGCAAATTTACTAACCTATCCCTCCACTTCCTCATCCAGGTCATTTATAAAAATCATGAAGAGAAAGGGTCCCAGAACAGATCCCTGAGGCACACCACTGGTCACCGGCCTCCATGCAGAATATGACCCATCTACAACCACTCTTTGCCTTCTGTGGGCAAGCCAGTTCTGAATCCACAAAGCAATGTCCCCTTGGATCCCATGCCTCTTTACTTTTTCAATAAGCCTTGCATGGGGTACCTTATCAAATGCCTTGCTGAAATCCATCTACACTACATCTACGGCTCTACCTTCATCAATGTTTTTAGTCACATCCTCCAAAAATGCAATCAGGCCTGTAAGGCACATCCTTCCTTTGACAAGGCTATGCTGACTATTCCTAAGCATATTAAACCTCTCCAAATGTTCATCAACTTACCAACCACTGAAGTAAGACTCACTTGTTTATAATTTCCTGGGCTATCCCGACTCCCTTTCTTGAATAAGGGAATAACATCCCCAACCCTCCAATCCTCCAGAACCTCTCCCGTCCTCACTGATGATGCAAAGATCATCGCCAGAGGCTCAGCAATCTCCTCCCTCACTTCCCACCTTAGCGTGGCATACATCCCATCAGGTCCCAGTGCCTTATCCAACTTGATACTTTCCAAAAGCTCCAGCACATCCTCTTCCTTAATATCTACATTCTCAAGCATTTCAGTCTGCTGCCAGTCATTCCTACAATCGCCGAGATCCTTTTCTGTAGCGAATACTGAAGCAAAGTATTCATTAAGTACCTCTGCTATCTCCTCCGATTCCATACACACTTTTCCACTGTCACACTTGTCTGGTCCTATTCTCTCATGTCTTATCCTCTTGCTCTTCACATGCTTGTAGAATGCATTGGGGTTTTCCTTAATGTCCACCAAGGCCTTCTCATGTCCCCTACTGGCTTTCCTAATTTCAATCTTAAACTTCTTCCTGCTAACCTGATAATCTTCTAGATTCCTGTCATTACCTAGTTCTTTTAGTGTTTCATAAGCTCTTCTTTTCTTCTTGACTAGATTTACAACAGCGTTTGTGCACCACGGTTCCTGTACCCTATCATCCTTTCCATGTCTCATTGGAATGTATCTATGCAGAACCCCACACAAATATCCCCGGCACATTTGCCACATTTCTTCCATACATTTCCCTGAGAACATCTGTTCCTAATTTATGCTTCCAAGCTCCTGCCTGATAGCCTCATATTTCCCCTTACTCCAATTAGACGTTTCCCTAACTTGTCTGTTCCTATCCCTCTCCAATGCTATGGTAAAGGAAATAGAACTCTGATCACTACCTCCAAAATACTCTCCCACTCAGAGACCTGATACCTGACCAGGTTCATTTCCCAATACACCCTATCTTCATTATATGCATCTTTAGACAATGCCAATTCACAGTTATGCGTCGAACCTATTTCTAACAACTTCTTATATGAGCCCAAAACTCAGTTGTGTGAGGCTGTTGGGACGAGAAGCACTGCTTTCCCGCCAACACAAGTCCCGTGCGCACGTCTCACAGTCTCTCTCCCACCAGTCTCCAAATGGTTTAGGCAGCATGTGGATGTGCGATGTTGCGCTCTTAAACTTTTGTTGTTATTACCTACAATGCACTGATTTTGTGCTTGAAATATTTATCTATGCCTCCTAAGCGTCCTATGTCAAGTCCTGGGCCATCAGCCAAGCGGCAGAGAACGACTCTAAAACTTGAAAAAAAGTTGGGAACTATAAACAGGGCGACGTCAGGTGAAGGTAACACAGCTCTGGGACGCTACCTCGACCTGGATGAGTCATGATCAGAAAGATAAAGAAAAATGCTGAGAAAATATAAACTGCAGCGATTGATTCATCACAAGTGTCTTCAAAGATTGTTATCAAAGTGCATAACCTGATTATGACAAAAATGGAGAAAATGTTGAGTTTGTACATTGAGCATGAAATAAAGAAAAAAACAACACTCAGTTCCAATCATCTTCATGTGAAAGCTTTGGCAATTTCATTTTTAAATCTTTTTTATTAATTATTATTGAAGATTAACAAAAAATAACAAGTCAATATGTCATTATGTACAACAACGAATTAAAATAGCAAATAATTGATTAACAAAGCTAAGCAATATATCATTAATAAGAAGAAAAAATAAAGTGTGGTCACCTTTGTTCAGAGGCTAGTGAGGAAGTGTCAAGTGATATTATTAGCTTTAATGCAAGTAGGGGATGGTTTTCTAAGTTTGTTAATTGTCACAGGCTTCACAACTTACCTGGGTGTGGTGAGCAAGCTAGTGCTGACCACGAAGCTGCTGAACGTTGCCCTTTGCAGTTGCGGACTCTGATAGCTGAGTTAGGCATCACAACAAAGCAGGTGTTTAATGCAGACGAGACCGGGCTTGGACTCGGACTGGGAACAACAGAACACAGAGCCAGGACCCCTCCTTGGGGACAGGACATAGGGCCAGGACTCATACACGGAACACAGAGCCAGGACCCCTCCTTGGGAACAGGATGTAGGGCCTAAGCTTTATACAGAGTCAGGACCCCTCCTTGGGGACGGGGCATAGGGCCGGGACTCATACACAGACACTAAACACAGGGACAGAAAGAGACAGAGATAGATAGTTCCTTCTGTTGGCGTGGCAAGGCTCCGGTCTCACTCCGGTGGCTGAACTTAACGGTGATCGAGGCGAGGACACAGGCGAGGTTGCAGGCAAGGCTTCAGGCGTGGGTTGCAGAAAGAAAGGGAAGAGAAGGGACCAGTCCAGCCGCAGGGTAACGGCAAAGACAGCCTGACTTACCCCACAGAGGCAAGGACAGGGAGGGACAGATCCAACTGCAGGGTAACAACAAAGACAGCCTGACTTACCACACAGAGGCGAGGACAGAATACTGACAAGTTGAACCACAGAAGCAAGGACATGATAATAACAAGACGAACCAGCAATCATACACAAACCCAGGGCCACTTATATTTCAGCCCCAATATGAGAATCAGGTGCCTGTGATTAAGCCCAAATGAAACAAGGGATAACCGGAAGACCCGGAGTCTGGTGTCCACGGACCGGACCATGAACCAGAACGTGGACTTTACGGACAGGACCATGACAGTACCTGCCCCCCACCCTCTGTGGGAGCCTCTGGGTGACCTAACAAGCTCTCCATTCTAAGGACGACCAGGGCAGGTGGGGGGTATTCAATCAGGAGGTAACCCAGGATGACGAGAGTTAGACGACAGTGTCTGCTTTTCTGGGTCCAAGTATGGCTGGTTCATTCTGTCATAAGGTGGGCATTGGGAACAGACCCAGATGCAAGACACAGACACTGAAGTACTAGGGAAAGTGGGACCTGGTGTGTCAGAAAGCGAGGGAAGTGGGGGAGACACAACGCTGGACAAGACTAGGATACCGGGCCCGGGCTAGGACTAGACTAGGAAAGTAGAACCTGGATGGGGAACTAGGAACTAGGAACCTGGACAAGGACTCCGAGCCAGAGACTGTACAGGGACCCGGAACCTGGGTCTTGACTCGGGCTCGGACTCCGGATCCAGGCGAGGACTGGACGTGGGGGCAGGGTGCGGGACTCCAGGGTTGGACAAGAACATGAAGCTCAGATTTTGTCTTGATCGAGGGAGAGCAGGAACGCAGAGCCTAGGTCGAGGGAGAGCAAAGCAGAAGCGGGAAGAGGCGTAGCTGGACACAGACACTGGCCCTGGACAAGACTAGGACTCAGGGCCTGGGCTACAAATTGGACTTGGACACGGACTGGAACCTCCCCTCAGAGCCTTGGTCACAGACTGGAAACCTCCACAGAGCCTTGGACTTGAGCACAGGAATGCAGAACACAGAGCCAGGACCCCTCCTTGGGGACAGGACGTAGGGCCGGGACTCATACACAGAACACAGAGCCGGAACCCCTCCTTGGGGACAGGACATAGGGCCGGGACTCATACACAGAACACAGAGTCAGGACCCCTCCTTGGGGACAGGACATAGGGCCGGGACTCATACACAGAACACAGAGTCAGGACCCCTCCTTGGGGACAGGACATAGGGCCGGGACTCATACACAGAACACAGAGCCGGGACCCCTCCTTGGGGACAGGACATAGGGCCGGGACTCATACACAGAACACAGAGTCAGGACCCCTCCTTGGGGACAGGACATAGGGCCGGGACTCATACACAGAACACAGAGCCGGGACCCCTCCTTGGGGACAGGACATAGGGCCGGGACTCATACACGGAACACAGAGCCAGGACCCCTCCTTGGGGACAGGACATAGGGCCGGGACTCATACACAGAACACAGAGTCAGGACCCCTCCTTGGGGACAGGACATAGGGCCGGGACTCATACACAGAACACAGAGTCAGGACCCCTCCTTGGGGACAGGACATAGGGCCGGGACTCATACACAGAACACAGAGTCAGGACCCCTCCTTGGGGACAGGACGTAGGGCCGGGATTCATACACAGAACACAGAGCCAGGACCCCTCCTTGGGGACAGGACATAGGGCCGGGACTCATACACGGAACACAGAGCCGGAACCCCTCCTTGGGGACAGGACATAGGGCCGGGACTCATACACAGAACACAGAGTCAGGACCCCTCCTTGGGGACAGGACATAGGGCCGGGACTCATACACAGAACACAGAGTCAGGACCCCTCCTTGGGGACAGGACATAGGGCCGGGACTCATACACAGAACACAGAGCCGGGACCCCTCCTTGGGGACAGGACATAGGGCCGGGACTCATACACAGAACACAGAGTCAGGACCCCTCCTTGGGGACAGGACATAGGGCCGGGACTCATACACAGAACACAGAGCCGGGACCCCTCCTTGGGGACAGGACATAGGGCCGGGACTCATACACGGAACACAGAGCCAGGACCCCTCCTTGGGGACAGGACATAGGGCCGGGACTCATACACAGAACACAGAGTCAGGACCCCTCCTTGGGGACAGGACATAGGGCCGGGACTCATACACAGAACACAGAGTCAGGACCCCTCCTTGGGGACAGGACATAGGGCCGGGACTCATACACAGAACACAGAGTCAGGACCCCTCCTTGGGGACAGGACGTAGGGCTGGGATTCATACACAGAACACAGAGCCAGGACCCCTCCTTGGGGACAGGACATAGGGCCGGGACTCATACACGGAACACAGAGCCGGAACCCCTCCTTGGGGACAGGACATAGGGCCGGGACTCATACACAGAACACAGAGTCGGGACACCTCCTTGGGGACAGGACATAGGGCCGGGACTCATACACGGAACACAGAGCCGGGACCCCTCCTTGGGGACAGGACGTAGGGCCGGGACTCATACACGGAACACAGAGCCGGGACCCCTCCTTGGGGACAGGACGTAGGGCCGGGATTCGTACACAGAACACAGAGCCGGGACCCCTCCTTGGGGACAGGACGTAGGGCCGGGACTCATACACGGAACACAGAGCCGGGACCCCTCCTTGGGGACAGGACGTAGGGCCGGGATTCGTACACAGAACACAGAGCCGGGACCCCTCCTTGGGGACAGGACATAGGGCCGGGACTCGTACACAGAACACAGAGTCAGGACCCCTCCTTGGGGACAGGACATAGGGCCGGGACTCATACACGGAACACAGAGCCGGGACCCCTCCTTGGGGACAGGACGTAGGGCTGGGATTCATACACAGAACACAGAGCCGGGACCCCTCCTTGGGGACAGGACATAGGGCCGGGACTCATAC
This sequence comes from Hemitrygon akajei, assembly GCF_048418815.1. Taxonomy (NCBI): domain Eukaryota; kingdom Metazoa; phylum Chordata; class Chondrichthyes; order Myliobatiformes; family Dasyatidae; genus Hemitrygon; species Hemitrygon akajei. The sequence continues at coordinate 38,600,558 of NC_133136.1, forward strand.
ACAGAACACAGAGTCAGGACCCCTCCTTGGGGACAAGACATAGGGCCAGGACTCATACATGGACACTAAACACAGGGACACAAAGAGACAGAGATAGATAGATCCTTCTGTTGGAGTGGCAAGGCTCCGGTCTCACTCTGGTGGCTGAACTAGACAGTGACACAGGTGAGGTTGCAGGCAAGGCTCAGGCGTGGCTAGCAGAAAGAAGGGGAAGGGAACAGTCCAGCCTCAGGGTAACAGCAAAGACGGCCTGGGTTACCAAACAGAGATGAGGACAGGATACTGACAAGACAAACCAGCAACCCAGGGCCACTTATATTCCAGTCCCAATATGAGAATCAGATGCCTGTGATTAAGCCCAAATGAAACAAGGGACAGTCAGAAAACCCGGAGTCTGGTGTCCATGGACTGGACCATGAACCGGAACATGGACTTTACGGACCAAACCATGACAGAAACCTTCTTGAACACACTTAACAAACTTCACCCCATCTAAACCCCTCACTCTAGGAAGATGCCAATCAATATTTGGGAAATTAAAATCTCCCATCACAACAACCTTGTTATTATTACTCCTTTGCAGAATGTGCCTCCCTTTCTGCTCCTCGATAATTCTGTTACTATTGGGTGGTCTATAAATAAACACCCAGTAGAGTTATTGACCCCTTCCTAATCCTAACTTCCACGCCTCCACCTCTTTTGCCTCCCTCCCTATCCTTTCTGAAACATCTAAACACTGGCACTTGAAGTAGCCATTCCTGCCCCTGCACCATCCAAGTGTCTGCAATGGCCACAACTTCATAGCTTCAAGTTCTGATCCACGCTCGAAGCTCATCCGCTTTATTCATGATACTCCTCGCATTAAAATAGACACATCTCAAACCATCATTCTGAGTACGTCTCTTCTCTATCACCTGCCCATCCTCCCTTTCACACTGTCTGCAAGCTTTCTCTATTTGTGAGCCAACCTCAACATTATGCTGAAGGCAACTATCATTTTACGATAACTTTAGCAACATAAACTCTCTAGCTGCCAGGATGGGATTCAGACTCACGCCTCCAATCAATAACAAACTCTATGAGTTGTAGTCCACCAATTGAAATGCTGGTTACTATATTTTTTTTAATTGATTTTTTATGCATTTCTATAAACAACTACAAGCAAAAACCCCAATAGCAAAATGAAGATTAATACAGTGCAAAATAAACATATCATTTAAATATTTCAAAATTGTAAGGAAATAGCACCCAGAATAAAATCATTTAAAGATAGTATCCTCCCCTCCCTCCCATGGGAAAAAAAACTCCAGGCCAACCATTACAAGACGTAAAAAGCATTGATCGGAGCATTCAAACCCCCAAAATTGTAAATCTAAATAAAAACAAAGAATAATAATACCTACTGCCAAAACTAAAATGAAACTTCAAGCAAAAAAAAAACCACAGAACTTACAGAAAGAAAAAACAAGCTGCAAGTAAGGGATTAAAGAAAATAAACTTAATCTAAAGAGGAGTTGTGAAAGTATTCAAGAAAAGGTCCCCACACCTTTTGAAACTTTATGTCCGAGTTGAGAAGTGAGTAGTGAATTTTTTCAAGGTCTAAGCAGGACATAATATCATTAAGCCATTGGGCATGGGTGGGTGGGGCAACATCTCTCCACCTAAGAAGAATTAAGCGTCTAGCCAAAAGAGAGGCAAAAGATAATGTGCGACGTTTAGTCAGATTCAAATGTATATCTGCCTCACCCAAGGTACCAAAAAGAGCAATCAGAGGATTAGGTTCTAAGTGGCAATTAAGAATATAGGATAAAGTTTAAAAAACTTCTCTTCAAAATTTCTCTAGACTAGGACAGGCCCAGTACATATGGACAAGAGGAGCCTCGCCACCTTTACACTTGTCACAAACAGGACTAATGTCAGGATAAAATTGGGACAATTTAGTTTTGGACATGTGGGTCCTATGTACAACCTTAAACTGTAAAAGACAGTGGTGAGCACATAGAGAGGTTGAATTAACTGACTTGAGAAATGAGTCCCAAACCGCATCAGATAAAGAAATATTTAAATCATGCTCCCAAGCAGTTCTAATTTGATCAAAGGGGGCACGCCTTAGGGTCACTAATTTATCACGAATAAAAGATACTAAGCCTTTGCCCAATGGATTAATAGAACAAAACAGGTCCATAAAGTTTTTCTCAGGCATCACAGGAAAATTGGATAATAAAGGATTAGTGAAATGTCTAATTTGAAGGTATCTGAAGAAGTAGATTGAACTTTGCAGAAATTTGTTGGAAAGTTGCAAAACGATTATCAATGAAAAGATCTTCAAAATGCCTAATGCCCTTTCTATACCAATCATGAAATGTTGAATCTTGCATAGAATGTAAGAAAAGATGATTACGCAAGATAGGACTAGAAAGAGAGAAACCATGAAGACCATTAAATTTTCTAAACTGGGCCCATATTCTCAGAGTATTTCTAATAAGAGGATTAACAATTAATCCAGGCAAGCGACAAGGGAGTGCAGATCCAAGCAATGCAGGAATAGAGAGATCCTTAGTGGACTTCAACTCCATTGCCACCCATTTAGGTCAATCAGACTGGTTATTAAAAAAAGCACCAAAATGTAAGACAGCGAATTTTAGCTGCCCAATAGTATAAACAGAAGTTGGGAAAAGCCATACCACCTTCTATATAGCTACTATATATCTTTACTGCTGTGGTAGATCAGGTCAGGGTATTGAAGTATTAAAACTTTATATTATTAAAGGATGAAAAGTATCTTTAAAGTGCTTAAATACAGTGGAGCCATTTCACTCATCCAGACTATCATTTTGTTGACAGCTGCCTTCACCTTAGCACAGTCAAACATAGCATGTTTAACATTTCTATTTCAAAAAGCATCACAAGATATTGCTAATAAACAAATCACTATTATTATTATACATTATATTTTGTATATATATTATATTTTTTATATTCAGGGATGAGGTGGAAGTGTTAACACGCTGTGTTTGAATTTGAAGACTTAACGTGATATGGGATGAAAATCTATGGGTCATAATTCTACAGTTTTGCTCGTGAGGATGTGGACTGTGTATCCTGGAGCAGAACTTTCATTCTGTTGGAAATATTGGTGACTCTGCCACAATACCAAATGTCTCCCAGCAGTGTAACAGATGAAACCCTATGTGACAGGAAATGTGGTAAGCCAGCCCTCCTCATCTTTCCTGATCTATGTGGAGTTGTTAAAATTCTTGCTGCAGCTTGGTTGTCCCGTTCCTTTCTTCCATTTTCGAGCTGGATAGGCTCCTACTTGTTTCCATTCATTCACTGAGGTCAGAGCATCGGGGAGGGTTTAGATAGGAAGTAGACACATTTTTCAAAAGATCAAGGAATTGAGAGCTATGACCGTTTGACCAAAGAGAGGAGGTGAAACCTGTGGAAGATCACTCATAATGACATTAACTGGTAGGGCAGGCAGGTTTGATGGGCTGAATGTCTGGCTCCGGCTTCCATTTGCTTAAATTCTTATGATCTGTTGTACTGTGCAACCTCTGAAGTGCCTGAAGAATATATCCTCGGGGCTGTCTTTAATTTTGATCCACACACCACCCTTTGCATGCAACAATTAAAACAAACGGTTCAGATATATGTATTACCTCACTACCACCCCAGCTGAACCCTCCGGTATCCCTAAATTTCTCAAAGAGTCCATACAATAGTCAGTAGAGGGTAAATGGAAATTTATTTGATGAGGTGTGTGTGTGTGTGTGTGTGTGTGTGTGTGTGTGTGTGTGTGTGTGTGTGTGTGTGTGTGTGTGTGTGTGTGTGTGTGTGTGTGTGTGTGTGTGTGTGTGTGTGTGTGTGTGTGTGTGTGTGTGTGAGATGAAGAAAAGTGAGGGAGATGCTGAGAAAGAGAGAAAGAAAGGGAAATGAAGAAAGGGGAGGGAGATGAAGAGACAGAGAGATGGAGAGAGAGAGAGAGAGAAAGTTGCAGTTTGTTACCACTGCAACCATTTATTAACAGTTACGACTGATTCTTGCATTCAGAATATAAAAGTCTCCTCTGTTCAAGTAAAAGAGAATTTCAATTTTATTTTCCATAGTCTCCATAGATAGAACTAAACATTTTCATAAAGGTTTATACATGCTAAGCTAAACCAGGAAAAGCTGCAGGTTGGGATAATGACTTGCATTGCCAGTGGAGTATGTTTTATTCCATCATGCTGACCGTCTCCTTTGCTTTGTTCAGAAAGAATATGTGTACGACTTTCCGATCAGATTATCAGAAAATCCAAGGCTCGGATGATTTGTGAACCCAATCCAGTGGGAGGTAATGACAACTGGGGGGTATTAAAGGGTCTAAAGTTTAAAGGGGAGAGTTTAAAGGAGATTTACGAGGGCAGTCTTTTTCAATATCACAGTATATGCCTGGAACACTCTTCCAGGGAGGTGATGGAAGTAGATATTATAGCAATGTTTCAGAGCCATTTGGACAGACACATGAACAGGCAAACAATTAAGAGATGTGTATCATGTGCAAGCAAATGTACAGTGTAAATTGGCACCTTGATCAGCACAGACTTAGTGGCCTGAGAACTTTGCTATTCTGCTCTATATTCGGTGCAAGGATCATGGTAATGAGAAAATTGTAGAAAGACATTGACTTTTAAAGGGGATCTGGGAGAAACATATTAGATAGCATGAAGATCAGAAAACTGTGAAAAGATAACGGAGTGGCAGATGGTGATGCAGGAACAATTGATATCATTCAGGACTGGTATGAAAAGCATTTCTGCACATTTTATGAGATCATGCAAATAGTACTGGAACTGTGCTAAGGAGTGGGCAGCTATCAACAAAATGATAGTCTGGATGACTAAAATGGCTTCACTCTATTTAAGTAATTTATAATCAGATTTAAAAGATATTTTTCATCCTTTAATAATATAAAGTTTCAAAACTTCTATACCCAGACCTTGCTTACCACAGTTGTAAGGATATAGTAGCTAGCATTTCAGTTTGTTGGACTACAATTCATAGAGTTTATTATTGATTGGAGGCATTAGTCTGAATCCCATTCTGGCAGCTAGAGAGTTTACGTTGCTAAAGTTATCGTAAAATGACAGTTGCCTTCAGCTCGGGTGATCATAAAGTTGTCAAATTGCCATCAGAAACCATTCTGGTTCACTCATGTCCTTCAAGCAAAAGTGATCTGGCATCATTACCTGTTTGGACCTGCTTGGGAGTCCAGGCCACTGACAGGGTTGATTTGTAATTGCCTCTTGAGGTGGGCTGGGTAAGAGGGCAATTAGGAATGGACAATAAATCCCAGTTTTTCAAATGATAGTCACACTCTGTCCATCTCACTTAATCCATTTATCAGTTTACCCAACTTTATTATATTATTTCTAATCTTTCTAAATTCATCGGGCTACATAGGTTTTTGGAATGATAGCAAGGAGGTACTTGCAAGAGTCTTTCATGTTTCAAGGATTGAAGATGTTCCAAAGTGTTTCATAGTATTGCTCAGACACCAACTGAACTCTGCTGTTCTTCTCTGAATAGGGCCATTGTCAATTTTATGTCTACTAGAGAAGCTAATAAGAGTCTTCGTTTAACATCTCTTTTAAAAGTTGACACCATCAACAAAAGAACCTCTCATTTCTATTGCTCTGGACTATTGGCCTGGTTTACTGACCTCAGGTTGATTTACCAGTGTGTGAGAATGATTATATGAACTGGATTTGATCAGAACAGAGCCTCGTCCTTTCCAGAAGGGTACAATTTCCAGGATCTGTTGCCGGACAATCGTCAGAAACAGGAATCCTGAAGAAAATACACTGATAGTTATCCAGTCCATCAGTCCAATTGCACTGGAAACAATGTGGTTGCCCAGAAAATTTTCAACAATTCTTCAATGCCTTCCATGCATTTTTCTCCAGTGCTATTAGGAATTCTTCAAATTGCCTATCCTTGTGTGCATGTTAAAGTTGTTGACCAACAAAAGCAGCTTCTTTAATCTTGACATCAGTTATTCTGTCTTGAATAATGAATAGAAATAACAAATATAGATGATTTCAAGAAAAGCTGCATATTAGGGAAATTTCATGGTGATTTTCATGATCTGCAGCCCAAAATCCATAAGATACCCCCAGAAGCATTTAGGAAGCAAAATCTTTGATGTCTGGCCCTTTCATTCCAAAAAATGTATCCCCATCTACCATCTTGGTCATGCATATTGTCATCTGCTCTTTCCAATCTTCACAAATCTATGAACAAATGGATGCCATCTATATTATTCCAGTTTAATGATATCATTTGGATTTGGATTGTCAATATTTGAAAGTAAATGAAATAAAGTGGTATATTCAAATGATGCTTCTCAAATTTAATGATCTTTAAAGACATCATTTGGTATGCATTCACATAGGATCTAAATAAATATATCCTGCATGTTATCAGGATACAGCATTTCAATGAAATGTAAAGAGATAGGCATCAGAATTAAAAGCAATCCCTTTCTGAAACCCATAGTGTTGGTTGAAAATTTCTGATTCGCTTTGACCCTGCCATGTGACTTTCCATAACTGCTGTTGGGTCAGAACAGTAGATTTGCAAATCTTCACGTTCATTATTGGTTTAGGGTGTTAGTGGGACACTGAGAAACCACTTCCCTCTAGTTCATGATAAATTCAATAACTTTGGTGTTATCATAATAACAATATAAATAAGTCAGTTCTAAAATCTGCAATCAGATCATCGCAAACTCCATGTTGTCAACCATGTCTGCATCAGAAACCAGAAAATGAAATGTGATTTTGTACGATCGTGAAATATACTTAACATGCCAGCGAGGTAGAGAGTGACAACCCTTTGTGCAGTTTAAATTCCTTTCTGCGTGAGTAGCAAAAGATGTGTGCACACTCACACGTACACCCATCAGGCTGGAGGAACAACACCTTATATTCTGTCCGGGTAGCCTCCGACCTGATGGCACAAACATTGATTTCTCAAATTTCTTTTAATGCCCCTCCCCTTCACCATTCCACATCCCCTTTCCCCCGCTCACCTTACCTCCTTGCCTGCTCATCGCCTCCTGCTGGTGCTCCTCGCCCCTTTTCTTTCTTCCATGGCCTTCTGTCCTCTCCAATTAGATTCCCCCTTCTCTGTCCTTGTTCCTCCAGCACCAAACAACTTTCCTGCACTTCACTTCATCCCTTCCCTTATCAGTTTCACTGATCACCTTGTGTTTCTCTCTCCCCTCCCCTCACCTTTTACATCTACTCATCTTTTTCCTTCAGTCCTGCCGAACGGCCTCAGATCGAAACACGTCTGCACTTTTTTCCATAGATGCTGCCCGGCCTGCTGAGTTCCTCCAGCATTTTGTGTGTATTGGTGTATTGCTCAAATTGTATACATAATTGTTTGGTATACGTGTATGTACAGTCAGATGTACAATCAGATCAATGTGTATCGATCAATCTGATGGCCTGGTGAAAGAAGCCTGTTGGTCCTGGATTTTATGCTGTGGTACTGTTTGCCTGATGGAAGGAGCTGAAACAGTTGATGGTTGGGGTGACTGGAGTCTCTCATGATCCTCCAGGCCCTTTTTATGCACCTGCTGGTGTAATATCCTGAATAACGGAAAGTTCCCGTACACCTTTGCGTTGGGCTCTCCGCACCACTCTCTGCAGTGCCCTGCAACTGAGGGTAGTACAGTTCCCATCCCAGGCGGTGACACAGCCAGTCAGGATGCTCTCGATGGTGCCTCTGTAGAAAGTTCTGAGGATTTGAGGACTCATGCTGAAACTCTTTAGCCTTCTGAGGTGAACGTGATGTTGTTGTGCTTTTTTCACCACACAGCTGGTATGTACATTCCAGGTGAGATCCTCGCTGATGTGTACACCGAGGAACTTGAAACTACTCACCCTCTTGACTACAGTCCCATTGATGCCGATAGGGGCTGGTCCAGGGATGGCCAACCTATGGCGCATTGGATGATTAGAAGTGACGCATTGCACCCCAGTGAGAATAATAAAAAAGTAAGCCTACTTATGTAAAATGTATTAACCAAAAATCGAGTTGTAGAGAAATACCTACAACAGGAATTGAAGTAGCTTAGAGCTAGAAATGGATTTTACTGAGAATAAATCTAAAACTTAGCAATTATTTTTAGCGATTTTATTATTTCATGCACATCATTTGCCGAATGTTATCTTCTTTCACGTTAATCTGTTTTCAATTTTTTAAAAATGTTCAATCAGTCAAACTAGGAAAGAAGGGCTTTTGTTCTGCAGTCGTTCCGTAACTGATCAATACACGTTTGATACTTGATTGATCCTGAGGCGCCAGACGTCTTCACCAGTGGTGCGTCGCAGGTATTTGTCAGTCAGTTTACAACTGACTCTCGTGCGCTACGGAGTTGTGCTTTGTTCGTCCTTTGTGAACATTTTCAGTTTTGTACTTTATCGAAAATTAAGCCTTGTTTTTACATTCAGTTACCCATCACAGTGCAAAAGAAAATGAGCAAAAGAAAAGCAGAAAGAGATATTAACCAGGAATTCAATGAATTCAATGAGATAGCAGCTGCTGTTTACCTGTTGCTTCAGTAGGCGAATTGGAGCAGATCCAAGTCACCATTCAGACAGGAGTGGATATGCTTCAACACCAAACTCCCAAAACACTTCAACACTGTGGATGTAAGTGTCACTGGCAATAGTCATTCAGACAGGTTGACACCCTCTTCCTGGGCACTGGTATGATTAAAGCCGGCTTGAAACAGTCGCTGAGGTTGAGAAGGTTGAGACCTTCAAGTTGCTCTGAGAGAACATCACCTATCCTAGGCCAACAGATATACACCATGGCTCATGAACACCTCTACTTCCTCAGGAGGCACAAGAAATTTGGTAGGTACCCTTTGAGTCTTGCCTATTTTTATTGATGCAGCAAAGAAACATCCTGGCTTGGTGCATTATGACCACAAGGAACTGCAGGAAGTGGCAGAGACAGCTCAGCTCATCCAGACAGGATAGTTGAATGCTCCTCTTGTGGGATACAAGAAGGCAGGGAGCCCACCAGTCTCCCTGACCACTACAACTGTGAGAAGTGCATCCACCTGCAGCTTCTGATAATCCATGTTAAGGAGTTGGAGATGGCACTGAATGATCTCCAGATTATTCGGGAGGCTGAAGGGGTGATAGATAAGACATATAGAGAGTTCATTGCACCCAAGGTGCATGACACAGGAAACTGGGTGACATTCAGGAAGGGAAAAGGTGTTAAACAGCCAGTGCAGAGTACCCCTCTGGCCATCCTCCTCAACAGCAGGTATGTTACTTTGGATAATTTTGAGTGTGTTCCGCCCAAGGTCTCCCAAATCCCTTTCAATCTCAGATTTTTGGATTTTCTACCCATTTAGAAACTGGTCTGCAGATTTATTTCTACTACCAAAGCACATGACCATGCATTTTCCAACATGGTATTTCATTTGCCAATTTTCTGCCCATTCTCCTAATCTTTCTAAGTCATTCTGCAGTTTACCTGTTTCCTCAACACTACCTAACCCATTTCCAAACTTCATATCATTTGCAAGCTTGACAACAAAGCCACTGACATCATTGATATATCGTATAGAAAGACAAGGTCCCAACACTGACTCCTCGGAACGCCACTAGTCACTGGCAGCCTACTCGCAGAAAAGGATCCTTTTCTTCACACTCATTGTATCCTACCGATCTGTCATAAGGGGACAGGAGGCTGGACCCAAGTGCAGAACACAGGCACTGAAATACTAGGGGCAGGACGGGAACAACTAAACGATAAACAAGATGTGGTGACCGTGGTATGCGTGAGGGACGTGATGTTCAAGGTGATTCTGGGGTTCCGAGAGAGTCTTAGAGTTCAGGCAGGCAAGGCAGAATCCCAGAGTTCAGGCAAGGCAGGATCCTGGAGTTCAGGCAAGGCAGGATCTTGGAGTTCACTGGGCAGGCCACATAACTCCTAGGCAGGGCCCGAACCTCCCAGGCAGGAACACGGGGGCCTGGGCAGGTCACAGGGCACCTGGGTAGGTTGCAGGGCACAACCCATCAGCAGCAAGGGATAAAAAGGGGTAGAGTCCTCCACCGGGCAACGGCAGTCCGACCAGGCTTGCCCGACAGAGGCCAGGGATAGGAAGAGAACTAGGTCCAGGGTGACTGCCAGTCTTACTTGAAGAACTCATCTTTAACAAGGGGAACTCCAAGTCAGGGCAACCAGAGGAACAGGATAGACAGGACAACCCTCAACTCCACTCAGTCACAGAGCCCCCCTATATACACCGCCAGCCAATGGGCATCAGGTGCACCTCCTTGAGTCCAAACAAGCCACGATGATCCACAAGTGTGACTACTTGGGCTAAAGGGTGAAAGGAGGGTCAGCTACAAGACCCGGAGAGTCCGGAGACTGCGGACTGGATCAAGAACCAGTATGCGGGCTCCGGACCGGACCATAACACGATCAGTCAATGCTCAACTATGCCAGTAACTTCCCTGTAATACCATGGGTCTTAACTTGGTAAGCAGTCTCATGAGTGGCACCTTGGCAAAGGCCATCTGAAAGTCCAAATATACAACATCCACTGCATCCCCTTCATCTATCCTACTTGTAATTTCCTCAAAGAATTCCAACAGGTTCATCAGGCAGGATTTTCTCTTAAAGAAACCATGCTGACTTTGTTCTATCTTGTCCTGTGTCACCAAGTACTTCATAACCTCATCCTTAACAATTGACTCCAACATCTTCCCAACCACTGAGGTCAGGCTAACTGGTCAACAATTTCCTTTCTGCTGCCTTCCTCCTTTCTTAAAGAGTGGAGTCACATTTGCAACTTTCCAGTCCTCCAGAACCATGCTCGAGACCAATAATTTTTGAAAGATCATTACGGATGCCTCCCCAATCTCTAACTCTACCTCTTTCAGAACCCTAGGGTGCAGTTCATCTGGTCTGGATGTCTGATGTAACCTTAGCTATTTCAGCTTTTTGAGCACCTTCTCCCTTGTGATAGTAAATGCACTCACTTCTCTTCCCTCATACCCTTCAACATCTGGAACACTGCTGGTGTCTTCACTCAGTAAAAACTGATGCAAAATACTCAAATAGTTCACCTGCCACCTTTCCATCCATCAATACTATTTCTCCAGCCTCACTTTCTAACAGTCCTATATCCACACTCATCTTTATTTTATGTTTTGTATACATGAAAAATTGTTACTGTCCACTTTGATATTGTTTGCTAGCTTGCTTTCATATTCCATCTTTTCCCTTCTAATGATTCTCTTAGTTGCTCTTCGTAGGTTTTTAAAATCTCCCCAATCCTGTATTCCTGTTAATTTTTGCTTTGTTGTTTGCCTTCTCCTTTGTTTTTACTTTGTTTTTCCACCCCCTCTGCCTACTTTCCAATCCCTCCAACACAACGTATAACCCTGGACATTCAGCACCCAACTACAATCATCCTTTTAGCCACGATTCAGTGATGGCCACATCATCATACCTGACAATCTGTAATAGTGCAACAAGATCAGCTGCCTTATTTCTTATATTCTGTGCATTGAGATATGCTTTTACATGGGTAAAAGCCCAACAATAACTTGAACACTAGGAGCAACTAAATGACCAAATAACCTGCCAACCTGGACATTAGTGGAATGTAGATTTATAGGAAAGATGTCAACAACAAAGAGAAAGTACAGAGAAGATTTACTAGAATGTTACCTGGGTTTCAGCACCTAAGCTAAAGAGAAAGGTTGAACAAGTTACATCTTTATTCTTTGGAGCGTCAAAGGTTGAGGGGGGACTTGATAGATGTATTTAAAATTATGAGGGGGATAGATAGAGTTGACGTGGATAGGCTTTTTCCACTGAGAGTAGGGGAGATTCAAACAAGAGGACGTGAGTTGAGAGTTAGAGGGCATATGTTTAGGGGTAACACGAGGGGGAATTTCATTACTCAGAGAGTGGTAGCTGTGTGGAATGAACTTCCAGTAGAAGTGATAGAGGCAGGTTTGGTATTGTTATTTAAAGTAAAATTGGATAGGTATATGGGCAGGGAAGGAATGGAGTATTATGGGCTGAGTGTGGGCCAGTGGGACTAGGTGAGCGTAAGTGTTCCGCACGGACTAGAAGGGCCAAGATGGCCTGTTTCCGTGCTGTAGTTGTTGCATGGTTATACGGTTATAGAAGGATATTGGAGGATCCACAGAAAACAGACGATCACAGGGTGACCATGCAAACTCCACACAGACAGCTGAGACACCATGATTGAACACAGCTTGCTGGATCTGTTAGGTGGCAGCACTATCAACTGCACCTCAGTGATTTCATTTTATCAGGGAAATACCATTAGTCCCAGTCTGCACTTTCTCCATACACTGATTAACATTTCCCTTCAGCTGGAAAGAAAATGATCATTCAAAGGTGACTATGCAATCAGAGACCATCACATTTTCAATCCTTCAAGCCTTTTACCATCCACTGTAAATCAGTATTCTTTGGTTACTGATCCTTCTGTCACCATTTCTTGCTTTTTAATACCCACATCAAACTTCCACTTAATCATCTCTTTGATAAGTTTCTTTAGACTCTCTCTGATATCACTTCATTTAACCTCTTCAACACTATTCACAGTTTAAATTCCAAACTAAATTTATTATCAAAGTACATAGATGTCACCATATACAACCCTGAGATTGATTTTCTTGTAGCAATACTCGATAAATCCACAATAGAATAATAACCATAATAAAATTGATGAAAGTCCACACCAACTTATGTTTTTAACTAGTGCTCAAAAGACAACAAACTGTGCAGATACAAAAAGAATGAATGAATGAATAAACAAAATAAATAAATAGATAGATAGATAGATAAATAGGTAGGTAGATAAATAAATAAATAAGCAAACAATAAATATTGAGAACAGGAGATGAAGAGTCCTTGAAAGTGAGTCCAGAGGCTGTGGTAACAGTTCAGTGATGGGGCAAGTGAAGTTGAGTGTAATTATCCCCTCTGGTTCAAGAGCCTGATGGTTGAGGGTGAATAATAACTGTTCCTGAACCTGGTGGTGTGAGTCCTGAGGCCTCTGTACCTTCTTCCTGATGGCAACAGCAAGCAAACAGCATGACCTGGGTGGTGGGGGTCTCTGATGGTGGATGCTGCTTTCCTGTGTCAACGCTCCATGTATACTGTATGTGGTCAATGATGGGGAGGGCTTTACCCGTGATGGACGGGGCTGTATCCACTACTTTTTATAGGATTTTCCTTTCCAGGGCATTGGTCTTTTCATACCAGACTGTGCTGCAGCCAGTTAATATACTCTCCACCACACACCTATAGGAAGTTTATCAAAAGTTTAGATGCCATGCCAAATCAGTATTGCCAAAGCCTTGCTATCATTCCTAAATTGTGATCCTATAAAGAACATAATTATACAAATAATTCCATCTGTAGTTTTTTAAATAAAATTCAGCATGACTTCCTTACTTCTGTATTCTATTAGTCTAATATTAAACTCAAGCATACTGTACACTTTGTTATGAGAAGTCTTCCCAACTTGCCCTGCCACCTATAAATTATAGTCCTGTACCTGACACTTTTATTATACTTGCAACAGGGGCAGCCGGTGCTTGGGAACATCACAGCATTTTTCAGCTTGATGTTTACCTTTAAGTCATAGCATGCAGTTGTAAAAAATATATCATCTTTCCTTCATCATCACTGGGTTATAATTCTGAAAGCTCTTATTTATTGACTGTAGGGAATACCTTTGCCACAAAGATCAGGTGTACTTCAAGAAGGATATTTCCTCCAATTCCTTCTAGTAAGGAAAAATATAACTGGCCAAATTGTTCTCTAAAATATCATAAGAAATCCAGCAAAAATGGGTTAAATAATCTGAAGAGCCGCTACTACATTAGGCAGCCACCTACTGGTAGATGTTCTACATGACAAGCAACATTACCGTCAAACAAAAATTGGGAAATTCACTGCACTCTGACAGGCAATTATAGAATGGAAATTGTGTCATATATTCAATATGCACAAACTTGTTAGTAAGAACGGTGAAATCATTTGTTCTGCTACTTATTCCATAAATATATATTGGTGTTCAATTTTGCAAGGGATTTTGACGATTGGATTTAAATATGCAGATAATACAAACTTGAATGAACTAAATCATCCACATCAATAAATAATTTTCTTATTTAACAGGCATCAAAAAGACTTGAAAAAGAATTCCAGCAGAATATTTATGACAGAAATTCAGTGGAAGTAGTGAGAGAAATGGTTGCTGTTTACCGCTTACAAAATTTCACGAGGAGTTAAAAAAGTTTGAAAGTCATTGGATCAAGCACAGAAAAGGGGATCCAACTGCAAGTTTACACATTCCAAAAGTTTCAAGTGAAAATAGAAAAATGGTATATGACAAATCAGCTAACAATTTATATAATGGAAAAGGGTCACATTAAAGAATAATAACCCGGAGTTAACAGCCAGAGTTCAATTGAAGGAGTTTCCTTTTAGTCTTAAAGAAGGTTCCAAAAAAAGATTCTGTGATCTCTGCAGCAAGGATTTCTGCCTTGAGGCTATTGGCCTGCAGTTCAAAATTACCATGGTGATCAACAGCTACTCATTTTAAAGAGTTCCCACAGATAGAAAACCTAGAAGCAATTTTTATTTAGCTTTCAAAACATAATTTTGCAGACTTCTGTATCAAAATTAGAACAAACCGATTATAAGGAAAAATCATATTTCAATCAAGAGTTTTTACTTTAAAATTCATAAATTCCAAAAAGGTACTAATAAGCTACAATATAAATTTCATATATGCTTCTGTGTCTGACAATTTGCCAAGAATTACTAATGGGTCAGTTTGTCTTTCTCACACTTCGAGATGGTGGCCCATCCAGTCACAGAGGCCTCTCCAGTTCTAGTAAATGGTGTCATTGTTCTCCCTTTACATCTTTCTTATGATAACAAGACACTGTTGGATATTACACATGCAATTTTTTATACTGAGGCAAGACATCCCAACCTTACGGATTTAGTGGGATCAAAGTTGTATACATCTTAGGTGTATGATACAAGGGAAAGGTGCAGTTTTCGACACAGAATCCAGTGGCTGTTAGTGAGGGGCTAACGAGCTGTTTCTAGAGACACCCAGTAAAAGGGGGTTTCATACAGAATGTTTTGAAGGTTCAAAGTCCAAAATTCAATATCGAACTCATTTATGTCACTGTTTACAACCCTGAGATTAATTTTCTCGTGGGGACACACGATAAATCTAATAACGATGATAGAATCAATGAAAGACCACACTAACAGGGCAGGCAAGCAGTGTGCAAAGGGCAATAAATAAACTCTGCAAATACAAAATGGAAAATGAATGAGATAAAGAAACAGATGGATAGATGAATAAATAAATCAATAAATAAATAAATAAATAAATAAATAAATAGGTAGGTAGATAAACAAACAAACAAGCATACAAGCAATAAATATCAAGAACATAGATGAAGAGTCCATGAAAGTGAGTCCACGGTTGTGGGAACAGTTCACTGATGGTGCAAATGAAGATGAATGAAGTTATCCTCTTTAGCTCAAGAGCCTGATGCTTGAGGGGTAATAAATGTTCCTGTCCTGGAGGTGGAAGTCCTGAGGCTCCTGTACCTTCCTCCTGATGGCAGCAATGAGAAGAGAGCATGACCTAGGTGGTGGGGGTCCCTGATGATGGATGCTGCTTTCCTGTAACAATGCTCCGTGCAGATGTGCTCAGTGGTCGGGAGGGCTTTACCCATGATGGACTCAGTCATATCCACTACTTTTTGTAGGATTTTCCATTACAGACAAGGTGTTACATATCAGGCTGTGACGCAGCTAGTATCACACATCTACAGAAGTTTGTCAAAGTTTTAGTTGTCATGCCGAGTCTTTGCAATCTCCTAAGGAAGTCGAGGCACTGCCATGCTTTCTTCATAATTACACTTACTCTCTGGGCCCAGGACAGATCCACTGAAATGATAGCACTAAGGAATTTAAAGTTGCTGACCCTCTCCACCTCTGATCCCCCAATTAGGACTGGCTTATGGACCTCTGGTTTCCTTCTCCTGAAGTCAATAATCATCTCCTTGGTCTTGGTGATATTGAGTAAGAGGTTGTTGTTGTAGCACCACTCAGTCAGATTTTAATACCCCCTTCTATATGCTGATACGTCACCATCTTTGATTTGCCTATGACAGTGGTGACATCAGCAAAGATAAACATGGCACTGGAGTTGTGCATAGCCATAGTCATCAGTGTAAAGTGAGTAGAGCAGGGAGCAAAGCACACAGCTTTGTGGTGCACTTGTGCATATGGAGATTATGGAGGAGATATTGTTACCAATCTGAACTGACTGGGTTTTGTAAGTGAGGAAAACGAGGATCCAATTGCACAGGAAGGTATTAAGGCCAAGATTTTGAAGCTTATTGATTAGTTTTGAGGGGATGAGAGCATTGAATACCGAGCTGTAGTCAATAAGGAGCATCCTGATGTGTGTGCCTTTGCTGTCCAGATGTTCCAGGGTTGAGTGAAGAGCCAACGAAATGGCATCTGCTGTGGACTTGTGCTGGTCGGTAAATTGGAGTGGATCCAAGTTGCTTCTCAGGCAGGAGTTGACACATTTCATCAGCATCCTCTCAAAAAGCGTCATCACTCCGGACGTAAGTGCTACTGGATGATAGTCGTTGAGGCAGGTTACCATGGACTGGAATATGTTCAGGGAGTGGCTATCTATAAACATGACATTAACGTCAATGTATATGCAAGATCTGTGACTGGCTCTATAGAGAAGTGCACTGAAGACGTCTCTGTTAATAAACAGATCTATGTGAGTGCAAATCTGAAGCCAGTGACCCAGGCAGAGCTGAGAAATCGTGACACTGCCTTCAGGTCAGAGAATAAGACAACTATTCAGTGAGCAAGAGCTGTGCTTCCCCGTGCCATCAGGAAGACAAAATGGGATTATTCTCAGAGAATTCACAGCCATTTCTGTGACACCAGAGACATAAGGCACATGAGATTCTAACAAATATCTTCAATATCTCTCTGGAGCAGTTCACTGTCCCCGCAGGCTTTAAGGTGACCACCATCATCCCGGTGCCCAAGAATACGACAGTAACCTGCCTCAGCACTGACCATCCAGTGGCACTGACGTCAACAATAATGAAGTGCTTTGACTTGCTGGGTATAGATCATATTAAACCCCATCTTTCTGCTACATTGCATCCTTTCCAGTTCACTTTTCACTCCAATCAGTCCACTGATGATGTCATAGCCTCTACACTCCACTCTGTCCTGTCCCACCTGGAAAATGGTGCCTCAAATGCCAGGATGCTCTAGATCCTGGAATTCTTGTCAGTAAGGTCACAGTCAGTTCATGAGGGCAGAAACATCTCTAGCTTCATACGCTGAGCACCAGCACTCTCAGGGCTGTGTGTTCAGCCCGTTTCTGTCCACACTGTTGACACATGACTGATCAAACCAAATCATCAAGTTCACTGATGACACAACAGTGGTTGGCATCAACAATGATAATGAGACACGTACAGAGAGGAGGTAGAGTGGTTGGTAGAACGGTACAAGCACAGCAACTTGAGTCTCAACATGGACAAGACCAAATAAATGATTGTGCAATTTCAGAAGGTGCAGGCTGATCACTCCTCACTGTACATACACAGCTCCTCCGTGGAGAGAGTTAGGAGCTCCAAGATCTGGGAATGCTCATAATGGACAATCTCACCTGGCCCCTCAAGGCCTCCTGTCTGATCAAGAAAGCTCATCAGTATCTCCACATCATGAGGAGATTGAGGCAAGTGAGGCTCCCCACCATTTAACCAATTTTTACAGGAGCCCCATTGAGAATGTCCTGACCAGCTGAGCTGCATCACACATGGTACAGGAATTGCAAGAGATCTGACCGCAAGTCCCTACAAAGGATTGTGAGGACTGCTGAGAGGATCATCGGGGTCTCTCTATCACCCATCTGAAATATTTATCAGGAGCACTGCATATGCACCATCAATAACTCACGCTGAGACGTAGGAAGCGAGATATTGGCTTTTATTGACTGGAAGAATAAACAGCACTACATCCTGGGGAAAATGAGGGAGAGCAGCAGCCCACAGTCGCCTTTATACAGGGGTCTGTGGGAGGAGCCACAGGAGCAGTCAGCAGGGTCTGTGGGAGGAGCCACAGGAGCAGTCAGACAGGTATATCTAGTTCACCACAAGCACTGCATATGCAGGGCCCTTAGCCTTGTCAATGATCCCTCCCATTCATCGAAACAATCTCTTTAACCACTATCCAAAAAAAACTATCCAGCTTTATATCATCATAATTTCAAAGGCATCACTGGCAGGTAGATGCACAGTGACTGATCAGAAATTAAGTTTATTTTACACTGAGTAAATAGAAACTTAACAGAGCTGATTGTATATCTAAGTTGTGTAGAAAACATTTTCAGAATATATGAATCCACAGTGCAAACATATAGAATGTAGCCACTGGTAATACTTATAATCCAGTCTGTTTTGTCTGTTAATGTGAACAGTTGGCCCGTGAAGCTGTTCTGAACAAGTACGTGTCAACATTGGAACTTCCTAAATCAGGCGCCGATGTCAAAGCTGGAACCAAATGCAGAGTTGCATGATGGAACCAACTAATCCTAAAGCCTGAAAGCACAACAGTGGCTATATTTCATCAGGAGTTTGATCAGACTTGGTATGTCACCAAAGACACTCATAAATTTCTACAGAGGTACCGTGGAGAGCAGTCTAACTGGCTGCATGGGACTGCACAGGATCGCAATCACCTGCAGAGAGTTGTATAATTAGTCAGCTCCATCATGGGTACTAGACTCCATCTCAAGGAGCGATGCCTCATCAGGTGGCATCCATCCCCCAGGACATGCTCTGTTCTCATTGCGACCATCAGGAAGGAGGTACAAGAGCCTGAAGGCACACACTCAACAATTCAGGATCAGCTTCATCCCCTCTGCCATCTGATTTCTGAATGGACATTGAACCCGTGAAGACCATCTCATCACTTTTTATATTTTTATTTTTGCACTACTTATATTTACTGTAATTCATGTTTTTTTCCTCCATTCTTCTGTATTCATTTGTACTGCTGTCACAAAGACAAAAAATTTCCCAACCTTTGCTGGTGATATTAAACCTGATTCTGATTCTGAGAGGGTGGCCACTTGAGGGAGCACTTTGAAAGCTTTCTTGAGTCCATCTCACAACAATATTATCTGCTGCAATTATTGCTGTGTCCCAGCTGCCCAGAGAATGAAAGGGTCTTTCAGTCATCGATAAAAGAAGGCATTCGCAGCTGATAAAATTCCAATAAAGAATTGAAACATGACATTGAAGAACTTCCGGTACAAATTCATAACATCTTTTGTTTCTGGGAAGGGAAGAACATGTTAGAGGGTTTTGCTTTTGTTGACAACATAACCTACTTCAAGATAGGAGATGTCTATTTGTGGCAACTGCAGAGGGGTTTCCCTCCTCTTTCCTGAAACACTGTACAATAAACACAGTATTCACTGCGTACCAGATTCATAATACAGGTAGAGTGCAGCACCCACAGGGAAGGCCTGTGAATGTTCATCCTGATAGGAGGATTGAGAAGGGAGTGAGCTCATGGAAGTGGTCCTAAAACTGATGGATTAAACTGGGCAAAATAAAAGAGCCAATTGCTGAATTTGAACACACAGCAGTGGTTGGCCTTATCAAGAGTGATGACAAGACAGAGTATGGGGAGTAAGTGGAGCAGCAGATGGATTGGTGTGAGAAGAACAATCTAAGCCAGAATGTGCAGAATACAAAGGAAATGATTGTGGACTTCTGGAAGGTGCAGATGAACCATTGCCCTCTGCAGATACATTGCTCCTTTGTAGGGAGAGTTAGATGCACCAAGTTCCAGGGAGTTCACATTATGGATGACCTCACCTGGTTCCTTAATATCACCTTCCTGAACAAGAAGGCAGAGCAACATCTGGAATTCCTAAGATTGAGGCAAGCAAGGCTTCCAATCCACAACTGAACTACATTTTACAGGAGCACCATTGAGAGCTTCCTGACAAGATACATCTCCATCTGGAATAGGAGCTGTTGAGCATCGGACTGGAAGTCCCTACAAAGGAATGTGAGAACAGCTGAGAGGGTCATAGGGGCCTCCCTACCATCAAATGGGTCATTTATCAGAAGCACCACATTCGTGGGTCCCTTAGTATTATTAAGGCTCCCACCCATCCATCCAGCGTCCTCTCTGACTTTCTACCATCAGGTAAGAAACGATGACGCATAAAAACAAGAACAGTCAAGATGAGAAACAGTTTCGTCCTTCATGCCATTAGGTTCTGTACACCTAGACACTTCATATTCAAAGTGTCACTGGTAAATCAGTTCCATACCTTACAATATTTTATATTAATGCACTTCAGTTTGTTATTTATGTGTAATTCATGTCCAGATTTTATCCTTACCTTCATAAATTATCGTGTGTTATGTGATTTACACCCTGGTTTGATGAAAAGTTGTCTCGTTTCTCTATACATTACATGGTTTTATATGTTGTATACAGATATGTAGTTAAATGCCAATAAACTTCACTTGACAATGCTCAGCTATGTGGAATAATAAATAAGAGATCTAAATGAAATGTGCAGAATGGTGCACTCGATCAACAAATTATAATTCATGGATAGTTTATTGAAACATTTTTCCTGGCCAAGAAGTGGCTTCAAATAGCTTGTATCTTTAGGGCAGAAATTATCTAATGGAGAAGGTAAAGGAAATAATCACTTCCTGGTGGAATACTTTTCCATTAAACCAGTAACTTCCATGTGTTGTTCATATTGATGAACCTGCTTTTCCCCATCTTGAGGCACGTACCAAATCACAGGAAGAGCAACAATAGATTTCACTATTTACACAAACCCAATGGCAATGCATGTTGGAGCTTTCAGGTGAAACGATGATCATTGTTGAACAGTCACAGTGCAACTACAAGTCTGTCACCCTACTTGGTTGATTTAAGCACGACTACTGAAAGGAACACACTGCCAACATCATGACACCTAACTGGGCAGTTACAAAATGGACTCTAGGTGGTAACTTTCTAAAATGTGTTAGATTATTTTTAGTTATTTAATGGGTTGTTTTTAGGATAAAGGTGTTTATGGCGAGGACAGCTTTATTGCCCATTCCCTAACCGGCCTTGAGCGAGTTTTGACAAGAGTAATAGTAATCGCATCACTTGTTAGGCCACAACAGAGGACATTTATGAGTCAGCTAAACAGTGTGGAATGGATCTGAGTCTGAATTCACAAGTAGGGCAGGTAAGTATGGCAGACATTTTTTCTCCAGAAGATATTAGAGATCAGAGCCATCATTGTGAAGACTAGTTTCTGTTCAACCCCTAAAATTCCTTAATATTAAGTGAAATTAAATTGCACAGCTACTGTGCTGAACTCAGGTCCATCACTCTGGATTGCTGCTTTGGTAACATAACTCCACGCTGCATCCATGTATGGTGAGCATGTGAAAGGAGAACTATCGAAAGTTCTTTCAGCTCTGAGAAACTCCTTGTAAATTGGCTTTCACCACACACATCACTGAAATGGAAGCACCTTCTGTATTTAAGACTGCAGTTACTGGAGAAACAAAAGAAAGCCAACCAATAATCAGGCAGGGAGCTTAGATAGTACAGACAGTTTCCTTATATTTTCATTGAAGTGTCCAATTGCATCGATTGTAACACATCAAAGAAGAATTACCTGCTCTAATTACTAAAATGGCTTTCTACAATTTTTTGAGTCATCTGCAACTTATCCTGACATCTTGTGCAAACATGAATTTACTTTTGAAAGTAAATTGAAAGCAGCATGTATCCCATGAAGAAGGAAAACGGAGTCTCCTCCTGCCATGTATTCTAGTACACTGGATCTTCTTGTTGCCTCGGACTTCTGAGTTCCTTTGAAGAATTTGGGGAGCTCTCACTTTTCTGCAACCTCTTGGCCTCCTTGGTTTCATAATCTGTTCATTTACTGACTGACTGCGATGGGGTGTCTGCATTTGAGAAACAATACCCTTCTCTGCTGATTAAATTTGAGCCTGGTTCTATCAGTAAGAATTTTATGAC
The DNA here is from genome assembly GCF_048418815.1 of Hemitrygon akajei. Taxonomy (NCBI): domain Eukaryota; kingdom Metazoa; phylum Chordata; class Chondrichthyes; order Myliobatiformes; family Dasyatidae; genus Hemitrygon; species Hemitrygon akajei. The sequence goes on from NC_133136.1 coordinate 38,622,788, forward strand.
CAATGTTTACATTTGTACAAGTTTTAAGAGTTTTCCAGCCATCTAGCAGTAAAAAACAAGAGTCAACAAGAAAGGATGTTATTAATCTAACAAATCAGACCAGCGTATCATCAAGATCGTTGAAACATATTACAAACTACAGAAGCTGCAGCACTACTCTCTACAGAAAACCACTCGATGCTGCATATTTTACCCACATCTAATATTCCATTTTTGCATCGAACAGCATCTGTGCAATCTGTCACCATTTTGTACATAAATTGATTCCTTCTTAAAGATGATTCAGCTCTTCTTTTGGTTTTCTACCCAGATGTCCCTGTAATTTGTGAACAAATGGCTCATGTACAGCCAAACCAAACCCCATTTAATCAGTCTAAACAATAAGCCAACTGAATTCAACAATACGCTTCACTCAGCGAGCAAACACTATTTAGTGATCTCAAGATATTTTAAAGGATTCAACAATAACTTAAATGCAAGAGATTTCAATTAGCAACAGAAAACACAGTAAAACACAGTAAACATCAGTAAATATTGAATGGCATCTCCTTAGCACAAGAGTTTTAAAGGGACAAATTTTGTTAGATGTGCCCAAGAAAAATTCCTGACACAATATGTATATAGGCTGACTGGAGGAGTGGCCTTACTGGATCTAGACCCAGACAAGGAACATAATCATGTGACAGATCTCTTGGTGAGTGAGCATTTTGGAGACAGCAACCACAACTTCATGACTTTTATTACTCCCTGACCTTTTACTTTATCTTCTTTTATTTTTTGCACAGTTTCTTGTCTTTTGCACATTGTTAGTTTGTCCATCTTGTAGTGGGCAGCTTTTCATTGATTCTATTGTGAATGCCCAAAAGAAAATGAATTTCAAGCTGACATATATGTACTCTGATAATAAATTTACTTTGAACTTTGATAGCCTGGTCAGAAATAGGAGTAGACACTATGGGGAAGTATTTAATTGGAGAAAGGTCAATTGCGATGCTATTAGACAGGAACTTAGAAACATATTTATATCTGCATTTGCAGAGTTTGTTGTTCATTGATCCTGCTTACAGTTACTGTTCTATAGATTTGCTAACACCCTCACCGGGCCTCATAGAAAAAGAATCTTATGAGGTGACATGTGTGTACTCTGATAATAAATTTTACTCAGAATTTTGTTCTTCGATCTTTAAATTGGAAACGGATGTTCTCAGGGAAATGCACATTGGAAATGTGGAGATTCTTTAGGAAGCACCTACACGGGGTTCCGGACAGGTTTGTCCCATCGAGGCAAGGAAAGGATGATAAGTGAAGCGACCTTGGATGACAAGAAGTGTGGAACATCTGATAAAGAGGAAGAAGGAAATATACAAACGTACTTTTGCAAGAGACAGGGTGGGAAGAGGAATATTCCAGGTAGCTGTGAGAGTCTGTAGGCTTATAGTAGATATCAGTAGATAAACCGTCTCCAGAGGTGGAGACAGAAAGATCAAGATCAAGGACCACTCTCCTCCGTCTAGCAGAATTAGTTCTTACTCTCAATAATTTCTCCTTTGGCTCCTCCCACTTCCTCCAAACCAAGGGTGTAGCCATGGGCACCCATAAATGTTATTCCTTTGTTCAAGAAAGGTACTAGGGTTAACACTAGGAATTACAGACCAGTGAGTCAATTGTGGTCAAACTATTGGAGAGGATTTTTAGAGACAGGGTTTACAAGTGCAACACTCTCACCGGCCTCGTACACCAACTTGGCTCGTTAGTAACTCTGCTAACAGCCACGTGACTCAGTGGAGAGAAGGCCGCCTTTCATAAGCAATACACGTCTAGTGTCGGTATGATTTGGGGTTCAACCAAACAGGAATATCGGGATGTTACAATTAAAGGAATCACTAAGAGTGAATGCTGTGTAAATACTGCCCATACACAGATATCAGTGGACCAGAAATGACAGATCGTACAACAGCATAAAATTATATAGGAAGTATATTTACCAATTTTCAACTTCATGAAACAGTTAACAGAGAAACAAAAATAAAGCTAAAGGGGCCCATAACAGTTAAACCAGTCTAACTGTTACATAAGGATTGGCGCTCAGTTCTGTAGTAGCTGGGAGATTGCTGTACTCATGGCGTTGAATTCTCATCTCCCACCACAAGTAGAACTTTCCTTCTTGGATTTCTCCACCTCGAGAGGCTCTCCTTGCAATAGGGTTCCCCCCCCCCCCCGCCCTCCACCCTTCGGATGGGATCCTCCAGGCATCTTCCCTGGTGGTCTTTTCTCTGTACCTCCCACCAGAAAAGACCCCAAACCAGATTGCTGTTCTGCAGAAAACTCTCCTCGCCCAACTCTCAGGAGTCCTTCTTGCCATCCTACTCCTGATTGGCTGACACAACACTCCCAAGTTGGACAACATGATCACTTTTCTTTAGCGGAAGCCACAATTCTCTTAACTTGAGGACACACTGTATTTACAGAAAACTGCAAAAATAAAATACCTCACAGCATAACAGTAGAAATCTTAAACACAGCAATCTGTTCCCCCCCACCACCAGAAAAGTCATGTCCTCATGTCTTTAAAATTTAGTAATTCATTATCAATAACACAATATTCAAATAAATGTTGTGATTTCTGTAAATGGCAGTAACAGATCTCACTGCTGGGATGGATACAACACTGTTTATCCCGTGCATCAGATGCCAGCCTGTCTGGGGGCTTCTTGACTCTCTGAGAACTTATCTTTTCCTCAGCTTCCTCAGCCTCAGGCACTTCTTGTGACGGTTCCTGTTCACTCATGGTTGCCTGACCCTATCTATCACTCTGACACAGGTCCCCCAGCCCCCGACTGAATTCAGCTTCATCCTCAATCATATTGGAGCCCATTTTGCCCTCACTGTCAATTATCATGTTGGCCTGTCCACTGGTAGAAATCACTTATCACATCTTGTGGAGTTTGCATATAAATCATACAATACTCCCAGTTCCTCATCCTCTGAGACTGTATTGTATTCCATGTATGGTCCCTTTCCAGGTCTTTCCACTGGAATCACACTATTGTCAGCAGTTTGCCATTCTGTTCTCCTTCTGTGCTGAAAGACTTCTTAACATTTTGCAACCCATCTTTCCCTGAAAGGCTCCAAATGGCTAAGATCAACCTTGCCTTCTTTTCTTCTCATTTTCTTTCCTTTCTTCCCCAAGGGTAGATAACCACACAGAAACTGATCTTTCTGCCTAGTCCCACTGACCTGCACCTGGACCATATCCCTGCATACACTTCTCATCCATGTACCTGTCCAAGTTTTTCTTAAATGTTAAATGTGAGCCCGCATTTACCACTTCATCTGGTAGCTCAATGCACACTCCCACCACTCTCTGTGTGAAGAAGCCCCTCCCCAATGTTCTCTAAACTTTTCCCTTTTCACCCTTAACCTCTTATACTCAATACTTTGATTTATGAAGGCCAATGTGTGATGCACCATCAATAACTCACTCTGAGACGTAAGAAGCGAGATATCGGCTTTTATTGACCGGAAGAATGAACAACACTACATCCTGGTGAATGAGGCCGGGCACAGCCCTCAATCGCCTTTATACAGGGGTCTGTGGGAGGAGCCACAGGAGCAGTCAGCAGGGGTCTGTGGGAGGAGCCACAGGAGCAGTCCAGACAGGTATATGTAGTTCACCACAATGTGCCAAAAGCTCTCTTTACTACCATATCTACCTGTGATGCCACTTTTAGGGAATTTTGTATCTGTATTCCTAGATCCCTCTGTTCTACTGCAGTCCTCAGTGTCCTGCAATTTACCTTGGAAGTTCTACCTTAGTTTGTCCTTCCAAAGTGCAGTACCTCACAGTTGTCTGCATTAAACTCCATCTGCCATTTCTCAGCCCATTTTCCCAGCTGGTCCAAATCCCTCTGCAAGCTTTAAAAACCTTCCTTGCTGTCCACTACAACACTAATCTTTGCATCATCAACAAATTTGCTGATCCAATTTACAACATTATCATCCAGATCATTGATATAGGTGACAAATAATAATGGACCCAGCACTGATCCCTGTGGAACACCACTATTCACAGGCCTCCACTCAGAGAAGCAATCCTCCACTACCACTCTCTGACTTCTCCCATTGAGCCAATGTCTAATCCAATTTACTACCTCACCATGTATACCTAGCGACTGAATCTTCCTAACTAACCTCCCATGCGGGACCTTGTCAAAGGCCTTACTGAAGTCCATGTAGACAACAGCCACTGCCTTCCCTTCATCCACTTTCCTGGTAACCTCCTCAAAAACTCTAATAGATTGGTTAAACATGATCTACCACACACAATGCCAGATTGACTCTCCCTAATAAGTCCCTGTCTATCCAAATACTTGTAGATCCTATCTCTTAGTACTCCCTCCAATAATTTACCTAATACTGACGTCAAACTTACCAGACTATTATTTCCCAGATTAATTTTAGAGCCTTTTTTAAACAATGGAACAACATGAGCTATCCTCCGGCACCTCACCCGTGGATACCGACATTTTAAATATATCTGCCAGGGCCCCTGCAATTCCAACACTAGTCTCCTTCAAGATCTGAGGGAATACTCTGTCAGGTCCTGGGATTTATCTACTCTGATTTGCCTCAAGACAGCAAGCACCTCCTCCTCTTCAATCTGTATAGGTTCCATGACCTCACCACTTGTTTGCCTTATTTCCATAGACTCCATTCCAGTTTCCTTTGTAAATGCAGATGCAAAAAACCTATTTAAGATCTCCTCCATTTCTTTTGGTTCCAAACGTAGCCGACCACTCTGATCTTCAAGAGGACCAATATTAGATTATGAGGACACTCAGTCCTTGTTTATCGACATTTAGAAATGCATGCATGCATTAAGAAATGATGCAAAGTTCCTCCAGAGTGATATCACAAAAAAACAGAACAAACCAAAGACTAACACTGACAAAACCACATAATTATAACATACAGTTACAGCAGTGCAAGACAATACCATAATTTGATAAAGGCAGACCATGGGCACGGTAAACAAAAGTCTCATGTCCCGATCGACTCCGATAGTCCCCGATCGCAGGCAGCAAAAAGGGAGAAACTCTCACTGCCATAAACTTCCAGGCACCGACAACTGATGCATTGGAAGCACCCGACCACGGCAGACTCTGAGTCCGTCCGAATACTTCGAGCCTCCGACCAGCCCCTCCGATACAGCCTCCCCAGCACCATCTTCTGCCGAGCGCCTTCGACCTTGTCCCGGCCACCAAAACAAGCAAAGCCGATGTTTCCGAGGCCTTCTCCTCCGGAGATTCCGGACCGCACAGTAGCAGCGGCAGTGAAGCAAGCATTTCAGAAGTTTCTCCAGATGTTCCTCCGTTCTCTCACGTGTGTCTCCATGAAATCAGAGTTGTGCACGGTATCCTACTGTACAAATAACAGATATCATTTCACCGGAGAGGCCGCACGCGCTGCATTGCTCCGCCATCTTCTCCTCCTCCTATTATTATCGCTTACTATCCTTCTGCTCTTAATATTCCTGTAGAAGCTCTTAGGATTATCCTTCACCTTGACTGCCAAAGCAACCTCATGCCTTCTTTTAGCCCTGCTGATTTATTTCTGAAATATTTTCTTCCACTTTTTAAACTCCCCAAGCACCTTCTTTGCTCCTTGTTGCCTATACCCGTCATACATCTCTCTCTTTTTCTTTATCAGATTTCCAATATCCCTCAAAAAACAAGGTTCCTTATTCTTGTTCACTTTACCTTTAATCCTGATAGGAACATACAAACTCTGCACTCTCAAAATTTTTCCTTTGAAGGCCTCCCACTTACCAATCACATCCTTGCCAGAGAACAACCTGTCCCAATCTACGCTTTTTAGATCCTTTCTCATTTCTTCAAATTTGGCCTTTTCCATTTTATAACCTCAACCAGAGGACCAGATCTATCTTTATCCATGACCAAGTTGAAACTAAAGGTGTTACGATCACTAGACCCAAAGTGTTCCCCTACACACACTTCCGTCACTTGTCCTAATGCGTTTCCTAATGGGAGATCTAATATTGCATCCTCTCTAGTTGGTACCTCTATATATTCATTTAGAAAACTTTCCTATTACTATTTTTACCAGTTTTTACCCGAATGTTTCTCCACTTTGTAATAAATGCAACTCTGCTGATGCCTCTTTAATTCATATGTTTTGGATTTGCCCTACAATTGGAAAGTTTTGGCGGGAAGTATTTCATACCTTCTCACAACTATTTAGGGTCCAATTTGACCCAAATCCCCTTACTGCCTTGTTTGGTATTATTGCAAATGAAGATATAACTTTAAATACTCCTAACCTACAGGTTTTAGTTTTTACCTCTCTTTTAGCAAGAAGAGCAATCTTGCTTAAATGGAAGGAGTCTACCCCTCCTGCACATCTTCAATGGCTACGTGATATTATGTCTTATTTAAATTTAGAAAAGATCTGCTGCTCAGTCTTAAATTTGAAACAAGCTTTTTATGATATTTGGGGACCTTTCCTAAATTACTTTTCCAGTTTATAAAGTTTAACAGTGCACAGACTTTTATGTATATTTTTATCTTCTCTTCTTAAGTGAATATGTTTTTTTTCTAATTATCCATTGTCATCCATCAGCTTTTTTCTTTGGTAGTTGGTAGGGGGTTGACTTTTTTTTATATAAAAAATTTCTTTTATGATGTATGACTTATCTTTAATTTCTTGATTACAGAGTGGTATACCTTTATGTGTTATGCTATAACATTTTGATCAATTTTATTACAATGTATGAATGTACACAAGTTATGTTGAAATGTATCTATTTGTTGCACTCTGTAAATCTTGCTTTTTTTTCTTCTGAATAAAAATATTGTAAAAAGAAAGAAAACTTACCTGAACACATTTTACAAACTCTAACCCGTCTAGACCTTCAACAGTATGGGAGTCCCAATCAATATGTGGAAAATGAAAATCCCCTACAATCACAACTTTATGTTTCCAGCAGTTGTTTTCTATTTCTCTGCAGATTTGCTCCTCCAATTCTCGCTGACTATTGGGTGGTCTATAATACAACCCCATTAATGTGGTCATACCGTTCCTGTTTCTCAGCTCCACCCATATGGCCTTGGTAGACAAGTCCTCTATTCTGTCCTGACGGAGCACTGCTGTAACATTTTCCCTGACTAGCAATGCCACCTTCACCACCTCCCCCAACCTTCATCCCTCTGTCTCTATCACATCTGAAACATCGGAACCCTGGAACATTAAGCTGCCAGTCCTGGCCCTCCTGTAGCCAGGTTTCACTAATGGCTATAATGTCATAATTCCATGTGTCAGTCCACACCCTCAGCTCATCTGCCTTCCCCACAATACTCTTCACATTGAAACAGACACACCTCAGAAGATTATTACCAGCACACACAACCCTTCTATTTCTGACTTTGCATGAATCTAGTTTAAACCCTCCCCAATATCACTAACAATCTTCCCTGCAAGGATATTGGTCCCCATGTAGTTCAGGTGTAACCCGTCTCTCTTGTACAGGTCCCACCAGCCCCAGAAGAGGTCCCAATGATCCTGAAATCTGAAACACTACACCCTACACCAGTTCCTCAGCCATGTGTTCATCCTCCAGAGCATCCTACACTTTCCCTCACTGGCACATGGCACAGGTAGCAATCCTGAGATTACTGCCCTCGAGGTCCTGCTTTTTAACTTCCTACCAAGCTCTTTATACTCATTCTTCAGAACCTCCTCACTCTTTCTTCCTGCATTATTGATATCGATGTGCACCATGACAACTGGCTGATCACCCTCCCAGTTCAGAATGCTGGCACGTGATCAGAGACATCCCTGTCCCTGGCACCCGGGAGCCAACAGATCATCCGGGAGTCTCTGTCACGACCACAGAACCTCCTGTCTGTACCTCGAACTATCGAGTCCCCTATCACTACAGCTCTCCTCTTCTTCCACCCTCCCTTCTGCACTGCAGAACCAGACTCAGTGCCAGAGATCCAGCTGCCACAGCTTGTCCCAGGTAAGTCAACCCCCAACAGTATCCAAATCGGAGTATTTGTTGTTGAGGGGAATGGCCACAGGGGAACCTTGCTCTGCCTGCCCTTTCCCCTTTCCTCGCCTGACGGTAACCCAATTACCTGTGCACTGCTCCTTTGGCGTAGCTACCTCCCTGAAACTACTATCTATAAACTCCTCATTCTCCCGAATGATCCGGAGGTCATCCGGCTCCTGCTCCAGTTCCCTAACGCGGTTTGTTAGGAGCTGCAGCTGGATGCCCTTCTGTCTGGATGAGCTGTTGCCTGATGACTCCGACATCCAGAGTCATGAAGTGCTTTGAGAGGCTCGGTATACTTGTAAGGGGGTTTCTTCTTTATTTTTGTTACTGCGTGTGTTAATCAAAATGGCTTCTTTGTTTTGTTAAAAGTAGGAATGCTTCTTAGTTATAAGTGATTTCTCTTGCAGTTTGTTTGGGTTAAAATTACTGATAACGAGAATTGTATTCATTTTTAATCAATTGGGATTAATGTTATTCCGTCTTGTGGGGCTGTAAACTAGTGTTGGCGGGCATTTGGGGAGTTGGCGCGATGCTGTAAGCTGGGCGACGGAACGGTCCCAGAGCGGGGGGTTGGAGGCCAGGATTTTCGGTGAGGAGAGGAGACGAAGACAGACGTGCCGGGGGTAGGTGGTTGATCACTTTGAGTGGTCCTGAGCTACGAGTCGAGGAGGACAGAGGGGATCGAATGGAGGCCAGAAAACTTTGAATGGTGGCCAACGGTTGTGCACAAAGGACTTTTGTCTTTGATAAGTTTGGCGCCTTTTCTTTATTTTCATTTCCTTCATATATATAGTATTGTTATTAATCACTTAGTTCTAGTAAGATCTATAAAGTGTAATCATTTAATCGCATATGGTGTACTGTCTGTTATTTGGCGGGGGGGTGGGGACATCACACAGCATCCACACAAGCTGATTACCCAGTTTGGTGGGGCCGAAGGCTGCTCCCCCCAGACGGAAGCGAGCTGAGCGAGCCTAAGGCTTGCCGGGGGCTACATTGTGGGGTGCTCGTCCCGGACTGATTTCTGTGGAAGCTGTGTGATCACCCTCTTTAAATTATGCCTGCGGTGAAGAGCTGGTGTGCCTTTGCGGGTGTGCGATTGCTGGTTATCGCTGCATGTGTGTTGGGTGAGGGGTTGTTGGTACCCCGGAGGTCATTGTTCGAGTTCAGACTAGCACTGACGGAATGGTGGTGGGACCATGGGCTGTCCATGCTGTTACGAGAGAGGGGAAGGACTGGTGTTCCAGCTGTGGACTCCGCCCGGTTGTTGGGATAATGTCCAGCCCTAGAGGGGCGGGGCAGTGGGCGGAGTGGACTTCTCAGTTGTTGGGTGAGTGGCAGTCCTTGGCTGAGGGAAAGCGACAGGGATTGGTTGGAAGTTTGAGTCGGTGGGCTGGTGACGTTGTTAGAACTGTCTGGTCCAATTACCTCAAAGTGACAGCTGCCAGTTATGGGAAAGTGTGGGAAAATGCGTTTGGTTTGACTGGAAGTTCAATGCCACAGCTGGGGGGCTTACCATAACTGTGGCAGGAGATTGAGTGGAAAGTTCTCAGGGTATCTTCTTTGGCTAGGGGGCAGATAAATTGCTTGCGGTGCCAGGGGGATCTGTCAAGGGGATCATCTCCTACCTCAGTTGTTCAGTTGATCCGAGAGGTGTCGGGAAACTTAGAGGAGGCCCAGTGGGGGAACGGCTTGGGGTCTCTGGGGAGCATGTTCCCGGCAATGTACCCAGGAATTCCCGAAAGGAACAGACGCTATTCCTGAAGGCTTAGAGGGACCACGCACTCGGGTGTCGTTACGGATGGTTGGAAGCCACGCTAAAGCCATCCTCGACACCGGACTGCAGGTCAAGTTGCTGTACAGTTCGTTGTACAACCGTTATTGGAAGCATTTACCCTTGATGATATTGAGGGCACTGGAGATTTGGGGCACCAGTGCCGGTGATTATCCAGATGATGGTTATTGGTCAGTGAAAATGAAGTTCTTAGAGGCCAACGTGGGGGTGCCTGTGGTTCTTGAATCGTTAATACTGATGTGTCCAGACACTGTTGAGATGGGCAGCGTTTCGATTCTGGAGGGGACCTACACCTGGGGGCCTGCCAGGAGGAGGTGGGTGAGCACTGTTTGGTGGCATTGTCGATGCACCCAGAGTTTCGAGCTGCTTGTGCGGACGTGTGTAACAGCATTGGGTCGGTACCGAATTCAAACGAGAGCCGGTGGTGTACGGCCTGGTGGAAGTGTCTGAGGGTGAGACCCTCTTAGTGGACGCTGTGAAATACCACGAGGGAGGGGAGTTGACCGCTGAAGACGCCTCGGTGAGAGAGAGGTCGTGGCGACTGGCCCCTGAAGCCGTGGAAGACGTAGGCAGCGTGTGTGTGGATTATATTGCGCTGAAGAGGCGCACTGTCAGTGACCAGAATATGGCCCTGAGGGCCGAAGAGGCGATGGCCTGTCTGAGTGGTGCGAAGTGGTTTAAGGAGCTGGATCTGAGGAATGAATGGTGCTAGATCCCGATGAGTGAGGCTGACAAGGAGAAGACGGCTGTTATAGATCCCCTAGGATTCTCCGGTCTGAAAAGATGCCACAAGGCATATCCGGAGCCCTTGCAACCTTCCCGGTGGGCATGTGGAAGACCGGGGGGATGTGGAGGTGTTTGGAGTTTTGGTGTATGTGGACGATCTCCTGGTATTTGGATCTGCCTCGGAAGAATCTGAAGCGAGACTGTTGCAGGAGCGGCTGAGAACTAAAGAGCTAAAGCTTTCTCCAGACACGTGCCAGGACTGGTCAAGGTCGCGGTTCGTGAGTGACTGTCTCTACGGAATCAAGTTTGGAGTGATGACGGAGAGACTGAATTCCCCACAGAGATTGGAGAAAGTGATCCGGAACCAGTTGGAAGACTTACAAGTTGGGGAAGACAAAGGAGGTTGTCTGGCTAAGAGTAACAGCAAACCGAGAGCCTGGAAAGGGGAGTTTGCGGAGGTGAAGCAATTGCGGACAGATCTCGGAAGAGGGAAGCGAAGCTTGAAGGGAACCTGAAGATGATCATCGACAGTTCAAATGAAGTGCAAAGCCTGAGAGTTGACCTGGAATAAGTCATTAGGAAGAAAAAGCTGGAGATAAGTTCAGTGAACACTAAACTGGAGGCTGACCTATCTTTAACTGCTGCTTTTCAGGACAGGGTGGAAGAAGCTGTTGGAGTAGCTGCGTCCCAGATGGAGATGAATATGAAATGTGAGTCAGAACGGCTGAGACTGTGGCGAGAGTTGAAGGAGGCAGAGGAGAAGCTGACGTCTCGCCTGCAGGAGGCTGAAGGGGCTGCAGAGGCAGCCCAGGCCAAGTGTTTCAGTTTGGAGAAAATCAAACAGCAGCTACCGATTGCGGAAATGAGGAAGAATACGGATTCGAAGGATGAAGTGCTGGATGTGTGGTACATGCTGCCTTTTTCTAACTTCCCCTTGATTGAGGAAGAGACCTTTAGCCCTTCGCCCACTGAGTCAGGTGTAGTGGGGAGGGTTAGCTGTGGGCAGCCTGGGTTACAGAGGGGCCCGGGTCACAGGACAAGGGGGCTTCGAGTTGCGGTGAGGGCACAAGTGAGAGGTTGAGAGAGGAGTTGGCAAGCAGACCCGAGGTATTCCCGAGCCTGAAGGGTTTAGGTGAGGGGGTACGGAGGTCTTGGAGTGTTAGGAAACTCCCAGATAAGTTGACCTATGTAACACCTGAGGAACAGGGAGTCAGGTCTACAGTTTGGGGAGCTAAGTCACTGTTTGTGCCTGGATTAGGGTTCGTGTTGGCAGGAAGGGTTGACGAGTTATTTAGTAGTCATGAGGACATGACTAAATTTGGTGGGGGGAGAGTGTAAGGGGGTTTCTAGGGGTTTCTTCTTGGTGTAAGGGGGTTTCTTCTTTATTTGTTACTGCGTGTGTTAATCAAAATGGCTTCTTTGTTTTGTTAAAAGTAGGAATGCGTCTTTGTTATGATAAGTGCTTTCTCTTGCGGTTTGTTTGGGTTAAAATTACTGATAACGAGAATTGTATTCATTTTTAACCAATTGGGATTAATGTTATTCCGTCTTGGGGGGCTGTAAACTAGTGTTGGCGGGCATTTGGGGAGTTTGCGCGAGGGGGTGAGAGGGAGAGGACGTGATGCTGTAAGCTGGGTGACGGAACGGTCCCCGAGCCGGGTGGTGGGTTCCGAGGCCAGGATTTTTGGTGAGGAGAGGAGACGAAGACAGACGTGCCGGGGGTGCTTGGTTAATCACTTCGGGTGGTCCTGAGGTACGAGTTGAGGAGGAAGGAGGGATCGAATGGTAGCCAGAAGACTTGATGAATTGAGCTCCAACGGTTGTGCTCGAAGGGGTTTGGACTTTGATAAGTTTGGCACATTTTCGTTAATTTCTTTTCCTTCATATATACTGTATTGTTCTTAATCAATTAGTTCTAGTAATATCTATAAAGTGTAATCATTTAATCGCATACGGTGTACTGTCTGTTATTTGGTGGGGTGGGGACATCACACAGCATCCACACCAGCTGATTACCCAGTTTGGCGGAGCCGAAGGCTGCTCCCCCCAGACGGAAGCGAGCTGAGCGAGCCTGAGGCGTGCCAGGGGCTACATACTAGACATTAACTCCAGCCTCCCAGACAAACTTGATGCAGCCATTCACAACTTCTGAAAATGGTCTTCAGCGAATGCCATCTCCTGGAGAATCTGGACAGGAAATACAACTAGGTTTGACTATTATTTATTGTTTACAGCTCCATCTTCATTGCTATAAATCCAAGCAAACTCATCTCCAAACTCCTCGATCTGGGACTCAGCACCTCCCTTTGCATCTGGATCCTTGACTTCCTGACCAACAAACTGGAACAAGTAGGGTAGGCTCAATACCTTCATCATGATTATTCTCATTTCACAAGGCTGTGTCCTCAGCCCCCTACTTGCACAGGGTCCTCAGATCCCCGTACACTCAAACTCTGTGGCCAGGTTCTGCTCTACCTCCACCATGGTGGCCCCTGTCTCAAATGATGATGAACTCAGATACAGGAAGGAGACTGAGAGCTTAGTAACATGCTGTCATGACAACAATCTTTTCCTCAATTCAGCAGAACAAAAGAGATGGTCATTGACATCAGGAAGGAGGGTTTTGATCAGCTGCTATCTTCATCAACAATGCTGAGGTTGAGAAGATTGAGACCTGCAAGTTCCTAGGAGTGAACATCACCTGTTCTGGACCAACAGCTTTATACCATGACCAAAACGCTCATGAACACCTCTACTTCCTCAGGAGGTGACAGAAATTTGGTAGGTACCCTTTGAACCTTGCCTATTTTTATTGATGTAGCATAGAAAGCATTCTGTCTTGATGCGTTATGGCAGCTGCACTGCTCATGGCCACAAGGAACTGCAGAAAGTTGTGGAGACAGCTCAGCTCATCCAGACAGGATAGTTGAATGCTCCTCTTGTGGGATGTCAGAAGGCAGGGAGACTACCAGTGTCTACCTGCAGATGCTAACAATCCACGTGAAAGTGTTGGAGATGGAACACTGGATCATTTGGGAGGCTGAAGGGGTTATAGATAGGATATATGGAGAGATAGTTATACCCAAGGTGCAGGATACAGGAAAACGGGTGACAGTCAGGAAGGGGAAAGAGGTTAAGCAGCCAGTTAAACAGTCCTGTGGACATCCCCCTCAACAACAGGTATACTACGATTTGTTTACTGTTCGGGGGATGACCCAACAGAGGAAAGTCACAGTGTCGGGTCTCTGGCACTGAGTCTGCCTCTGTGACTCAGAAGGGAAGGTGGGGAGAAGAGACACGCTGTGGTGATAGGGGATTCATTAGTTAGGGGAATGGACAGGAGATTCTGTGGATGAGAATTAGATTTCCAGATGGTTTTTGGATCATTGGGCTCTCTTCCAGGGAAGGTGGGACCTGTACAGAAGGGATGGTTTACACCTGTACTGAAGGGTGACTAATATCCTAGTGGGAAGGTTTGTTGATGCTGCACAGTGGGGTTTAAACTAGAGTTGCAGGGGACGGGAACCAGAGTGCCAGAATATTTAGTGGAGAGGTTGTGGATACAGATATCGGTAAGACCTCAGACAGAGTCAGAAATCAAAGATTGAGCAGGGTGTGACCAGTGTCCTGAGCTGTGTATATTTCAATGCAAGAAGTATCATAGGAAAGGTGGATGAGCTCAGGGCCTGGATCAACATATGGAATTATGCTGTTGTAGCTATTAGTGATACTTGGTTGTAGGAGAGGCAGGACTGGCATCTCAATATTACGGGGTTCAGTTATTTTAGATGTGAGGGAGCAGGAGGGATGAAAGGAGGAGGGGTGGTGTTATTAGACAGGGAAAATGTCACGACAGTGGTCCATCAGGACAGACTGCAGAACTCGACTGGTGATCCCTTATGGAGGCAACTGAGAAATAAGAAAGGTATGACCACATTACTGGCGATATTACAGATCACCCAACAGTCCGAGGGATTTAGCGGAACAAATTTGTAAAGAGATCACAGACTGTTGCAAGAAACATAAGGTTGTTATAGTAGGTGATTTTAGCTTTCCAGGTAGTGACTGGGAATCACATACTGTAAAATGACGAGATTGGATAGAGTTTGTCAAACGTGCTCTGAAAAGTTCCCTCCATCAGTACATAGAAGTGGCAATGAGAGAGTGTACAATGCTGAATCTGCTATCAGGGATGAGACAGGGCAGGTGACAAAAGGTTCTGTAGGGGAACACTTTGAATCCAGTGACCACATTTCTAAGTAAATATGCTAAAAGATAGGTCTAGTGCACAGGTTGAGATTCTAAATGAGAAAAAGGCCAATTTTGATGGAATCAGAAATGATGTGGTGAGTGTGGATTGGGTCAGGCTGTTTTCAGGCAAAGATGTATTTGGAAAGTGAGAGGCCTTCAAAAACAAAATTGAGAGAAACAAAAGCTTGTCTGTGCCTGTCAGAATAAAATGTAAGGATAATAACTGTAGGGAACCTTGGTTTTCAAGAGATGTTGAGGCCCTGGTTTTGAGAAAAAAAGGAGGTGCTTAGCAGGTTTAGGCAAGTAGGAACACATGAGGTGCTCATGGAGAACAAGAAATGCAAGGGAACACTTGTGTGGAATGAGCTGTCAGCATCAGTGGTGCTTGAGAGCTCCATTTCAACGTTTCAGAGAAGATTGGATAAGTACATGGATGGTAGGGGTATGGAGGACTATGGTCACAGTTCAGCTCAGTGGGACTAGGTAGCTTAAATGGTTTCTGCATGGACTAGATCAGCCAAAGGCCTTGTTTCTGTGCTGTACTTCTCTATGACTCTACCACAGCAACTAGACTCTCCTCCATGGACTCTCCATACTTCTCACTACCTCAGTAAACCAGCCGGCATAATTAAAGTTCCCATCAGGCAGAGGTTTAATAAGGCTGATAGCATGTAGCACCAGGCTCAAGGATATTTTCTACCCTGATGTTATAAGGCTATTAAATGTTTCTCTAGTACGATAAGATAGACTCTTGACCTCAGAGTCTACTTTGTTACGATCTTGCACCTTCTATCTTTACCTACACTGCCTTTCCCTGTAATTGTTTCACTTTATTCTGCACTCTGTTCTTGCTTTACCATGTTCTATCGCAATGCCGTGTGTAATGATTTGATCTGTATGAACAGTATGCAGTACAAGCTTTTCACTGCACCTCAGTACATTTGACAATGATAAACCAATCCAAATCCAATTAAATGAACAGTCTGACTGTCAGATGTTGACAGGATTATGAATATTATAGGTGAGGTAGCAAGAAATGGGTGACAATTTCCTCCTGACGGAAATAGAGCCAGATAAATGAATTTGAATTATCATTGTACAATTCAGCACGGATTGGTATTTGTGTTGCGAGCGTTTACTGGGGGGGCATTACTCCGTACTTACACCGAAGTATTGCACTATTGCCGGGGCGACGGCGGTTCACCCTAGGCGAATGGGGGTAAACTGGGGGCATGGAGGATACACTTGTGTTGTGCTAATTCTAAATGTATAGTGATGAATAAAGATTATAATTCATTTTCAGACATTGGTTCTTTGATACAACTTTCCCTATAATGCCCAAATCACCATATCCTGTGTCTTTCATTCTGATTTCCCAATCACGTCTCACCCTGAAACTCATCTATTGCTCAATCACTCTTTCTGCATCTCAGTTCCTCAGTTATCTTTCTGACCTCTGCTTTCGAGTGGCCCACTCTCTTCCTGATTCCCTCCATCCCACAGTTCATCAACTCTCAATCATGTTAATTGTCCCAATTTGATTTCATTCAACATGCAGCTTCCCTGCAGTGGCTGCCTTCAAAGTGTGCAACCTACAACTGGGGTTGGAAATGGGAATTGCAAAGTTTCTTAGACTTTTTCTACCATTCTGTGAAACATTTGGAGAGTTGAGATAATCGTTCAACTAAGGAGGCGTCTGGATATCATGGAGACATTAGACTTCTGTTATATAGGCAAATTAAGCTGAGACAATTGATAAATTGAGAGCAGCTGCTCCATCTCACAGTGCAGAGGTTCTCATTGAGTTAACCGTCCAATGGGAGGAAGGAGTGGAGGCTGCCCATGAGCGGAAGAGGCTGAAGTACTCAGTCCTAGCAGCTGAGTGTAAGACATGAGGCAATCATCTACCCTGACAAGGTTACCCTGTGATAGGGCAGTGACAGGAGTGAGGCTCAGGAGGCCCACCAGAGAGCAGGCTGAAGAGGCAGAAAAGGGCAGCTTTTGGCTGTGGCTGAGGAGGAAGGACATAATTGAGGGACCAACTAACCCCATTGGAAGTTGCAGGCGGTGACAGGGAGGCCCGTGTCACTGCTGTGCAACCAGGAGATGGACCAGGGCTAAGGGAGAGAAATATCAATGAGTGGTGGTCCCAGCTGATGACCCTGCAGCTGACCTGAGGTCACTGTTGAAGTTGTGACAGTTAGCAATGAGAAGCAGGAAACAACATCTTCCTGTAAATCTCATTCGACCATTTGTAATGCAAGAGGAGCATTCAGTTCCAAAGTTAAATATTTACTTGATAGAACAAGGAACTTCACAGCACCAGGCAGCCCTTCTGTCCATGAAGTTGCGACAACCTCTATAAAGCTACTCCACAATCAATCTGTAATATTTTAATGCAAATCCTAATGATCTCACAATCTGATTGCCTCCACTATCGACATCTCTATGGTGCAAAGCAAGTCACTGCTGCTAGTCTAAAATGTCACCTACGTGTGGTTCAGTTCACTTTCATAACTTGCATCAGTGGACAGGGATTTCACAAGGCAAGGAATTTGATAATTATTGTTTTTTATTGCACTTTGCAGTAACATTTTATGCAAAACAGAAAAGGTAAGGATAGAGGCAAGCCAGCCCTCTAGGCCAATTAACTGAGCATCAGTGTAAGTAAAGCAGAGTGAAGCAGGATTGTGATAACTCAGTACAGCTCTTCAGCATTCTTCAGCGGTCAACCAATTGTATCCCGAATCCAATCAATGTATTTCTTTGTTAGTAAAGTGTACACTGCAGGCGTTTGGGGATCTGGACATCCTTTTCTGCCAAAGGACACAATCCCAGTATACATTTTGTCGCATATCAAAGGGCTGCCTGAATCACCCTGGAAGAGAGAGAAAAAGATGAAGGTGACAATTGAGCAGAATTAGCTAAAGTGACAGACTGCAAACTGTCAGTTTGACATCACATCACAATTCATTATCCGTGCCCAGCTGTACCGAGGAGGTGTGAGTTACTTTAGGAGCAAATGTAGGTAACTGGACTCACAAAGAGTCTTTTCATGGAATGTTTCCCATGGCCTGGATTGAGTTTATTCCTAAATTAGCCATTGTGTAGAAAACCATCAGCCATCTGCAATCTGTACTTCAGTTTGACTTCAAATTCTGGTGGAATGTGGAAGTTCAGAATGAAACAGATGTCAAATGCTGGTGTAGCTGTCCCTCCACTCTGCCACTCGACTCTCCACTGAACCCAGCTCGTGCATCTGGCCAGATTCACTTTGTACCCGACCCCCTGCTTTTAAGCAAGACTAACTGACACAAGAACAGTAACCTCCTTCACTGAATGGAGTCACTGGCCTGTGAAACAACTAAATAACGGGAAATGGTCTATTAAATTTACTTTATTTTAACCTTTTTAATTATTTGCCTTTATGTTCAGTTGTCTTTAAACAATTTTTATTAAATATGCTTGTATAGTTTTTAATCATCTCTGGCATTTTTCACTGTGAGCTGTTGAAGGCTGTCAGGATATTCATGGAGGCAAATCCTCAGGATCCAATTCCTGATTCTGCTCGGCGTCCCGAGCCTGGCCTGTTTCACAGGGCACCTCATGGGTACAGAGTGTCAGACAGACTGATCCACTCTGTCCCAACTGGATGTTAGGATCAGACACAGCACTGGATCTAGCATGATCCTTATTTTCAAATTGACACAATTTAGAATAAATTCTCTTTACATTTTAGACATGTCAATACGTTACATTTCACTGGATTGACTCTGTTATCTTGCATCTGCCCATTTCATCATCACACTGACAGTAGACAAAGTTTATTGGTAGAGAAATCATAGTAAGTTATGTTGACATCTAAATTCAGGGCCTGGATATGAGATTCTAGAAAATGCAAGAAAATGGTTCCTCCATAATCAACACATACACATTTTCTTATCTGATTATTATTTTTTAATCCACCTCAGGATGTGGACATTACCTGTAAGTGTAGCATTTATGGCCTAATCTAGATTCCCTTAGCTTCCATAAGGTAATGTCTGGACTTTTTAATGCAACTGAGTAGCCCTTCAGAAAGCAGGTAAGAGTCAGTCACAATAACACTGAGGAAGGGTGGATAGTTTCAATCTATAGAAGGCACCAGTGAATCACTGCGATTTTTATACTTGAATCCAGTAGCTTTATAGAAATGTTACTGATAATGTGACTACACAGCATACTCACCTTACATGTATTCTTTCTGCCTTCGCTGTCACCAACACAGATCATGTCCTGGGTTATTTTAATTCGATACATGCCTTTGCATTTTCTGCGATCAATTACCTCGACCTCCACCTCTTGAAGTGTGTCAGAGTAAGTGATAGTTTTTGTTCTTCCCCATCCTGCCACGGTGCACGTTGTTCCAGATTTCATGTCGGTGATTCCTCGTTTGGGAAGGTTGAGTACTTTCACATACTGATTGATTTTTGCATCAGTCTCGAGCTGTTGACACAAAAACATTGATTCACATATTTGTGATTCTAAAAGTGAAGAATATCTTGAATGATCTCTTTACTCCTGAAGAGATTTGTTCGTTTATATATTTAAGTATTTCATTCTCCAGAAATCTGTACTTTGCAGATAAGCTACTTTCTTTTTTTTTCAGATGATCAGAGGGACAGAGACTCAATTAAAAATGACCAATAAATTTAAAGATAAAATTACATTTCATATGATGGAATCAATAATTCGTCATGAAAATTGTGGTGTGGATGATGGTGATAAAGCACTAATCCTACTGTGAAGGATCTTCAATATCTAACTCTATCTTTGTTAATGATGAAGCTCCAATAAGTCAGACTTAGCAGCTGTCACACTTTTAATTAAAGTTTATATTTAATTTAGTTTAAAGACACAACACAGTAATAGGCCCTTCCAGCCCAATGAACCCAGCCCCCCAATTAACTTACTAACCCTTTATATGTCAAGGACAAGGTTAACTGTGATATTGCCCAGGCTTAGACAGCTCAAGTTCAAGTTCAATTTATTGTCATTCAATCGTACACATGTATTCAGCCAAACAAAACAACCTTCCTCCTGACCAAGGTCACAACACAGTACATATACTGTACCTCATACACGTAACACATGAAGTAATATGACCACAATTAGATTAACAAATAATAAGTTGCACAGTTAAAAAGTAAAGAGTACGAGCTACTGGCGCTTCATAACTGATGAGACCTGGGTGGTGGCAGGGAGTTGAGTCATGTTACAGCCTCGGGGAAGAAGCTGTTTCTCATCCTCACAGTTCTTGTCGTATTTCTATCGAACCGCCTGCCTGACGGAAGGGAATCAAGGAGACTGTTGGACGGATGGGAGGGATCATTGCCAATACTAATATTCTCCACAATCAATAATTCTCATCCAAGTCACAAAAGCCATTCAACAGTTGTTGTTCAGTAAAGTAAACATTGCTAACAAGCAAATTAAAGATTTTAAACACTGTGCAAGAATGAGAAAAACATTCATACTTGCAGCAGCATGATATCATCTTTCATGGTCAGATTGTTGTATTTTGTAATGGGAATCTGCCTGATGATGCGCAGTCTTTGTTGACTTGTCTCATTCTTTGAACAAACATGGGCTCCAAGAACTGCTAGAAGATCCTGGTCTGATGCAATTGTTCTGTTACCAATCGAAAATAAAGATAATTATTTGCACTTTACTTAAAAAATAGTTTACAGAAATTCATCAAGAAAGCAACAATCAAATAGTAAACTTTATGGAAATATACAATTCAGCAACATTATATTTGGAATTTAATGTGCAGATTCCAAAAGCCAATCAGTGTCCAAGCAAGGGCCAAGACTATACTCCTGATTGAAATTGATTCAAAGTGTTCATCAGACAAGCTCATTGTAAATTACTCCTTGCAGATATGGTCAAGAGATTCAGTTGTAGTTCAGACTAAATATCAGAATGGGTAAGAAATGTGACCTAAGTGAATTTGACCATGGAATGGTTTTTGGTGCCAGACGGGATGGTTTGAGTATCTGCTGGTCTCCTGGGATTTTCGGGTAAAACATTCTCTAGCTTTTACAGAGAATGGTGTGATAAAGAAGAAAAATCATCCAGTGAGTAGTAGTTCTGTCGGCAAAAACACTTTGTTGAGGAGAGAGGGAAGATGAGAATGGCCAGACTGGTTCAAGCAGACAGGAAGTCGACAGTAACTCAAATAACCACGTGTTACAACAGTGGTGTTCAAAAGAGCATCTCTGAAGAGCTAATAAAGATAAATGCCAATAATACGGTGATACACATACTAATCAAGATGTGACAACAGTGTAAAAGCATTTATTTTATGAAAGCTAGGATTGGGAGCCTAAGCACTTGTATGTTAATCACAAAAAATTTTTTTATTCATAAACCACATAGCTTACATTTCACAGTGTGCTGCAGTTAGTACCCAGTTTGGTCTGATCAAAGCACCTCCGCAATAGTGAAAATATTTACTGTTCCGGTTAAGTCGTTGAAGAGATGCCATATAAGGTCTTGCATGCAGTTTGACTTCATGACCTCCGATAATTTCAGCTCCGGGATCTGCAATATATAGAAGATACTGACATTTTATTTCACATACATGTTTATTCACACACAGTTTATGAACATCACTGACAATGCCAGCAATTATTAGCCATCTCTAATTACCCTTGACAGGGACAACCCTAGAGTAGTTGTACCATGGCCTTGCACAGCAATTCGATTGTACAAGAGTGTAAGAAGGTGCAGAGAGTAATGGACTCAGCCCAATATGGCACTGGATCGGTCGCTGTAGAAAGCGGGGGGTGGGGGGAGGTAAAGATATGATTAGTGGTAGGTTTCCTTTACAGATGGTGTACATTGCGGAGGATAATGTGTTGGATGCAGAGGCTGATGGGCGAGTAGGCAAGGACAAGAGGGACTCTATCACTGTTACGGCTGAGGGAAGATGGGGTGAGTGTAGATGTACAGGAAATGGAGGAGATTCGGATGAGGGGAACATCAATAGTAGAGGGAGAGAAACCCAAAAGCATCCCGGGAATAGATGTGTGGAAGGTGTTAGAGGGAATTTTGGGATTAGCAATTTACATTTAACAAATGACTTTGGTTACAAGTGTCCGTATCTGAATATGCATTGTGGATTTAATTTGGAGAGCATCTCTGAACAATGGGTTCATAAAAGTCATGAATCCCAGACTAGACAATGTTGATAAAAATTCATTAAAATCAGATATCTGTGGTGTGCATGCAAATCAGGAGGTGTGAAGTTTGTGTGTAGTTTCAAAGAAAGTATTATTCATACATTGTAAATATAAAGTTGTCCTTTGATGTTGAGCACATAAAATATTGAGCCCCATGTTGGGCCTGGAGATCTTTCGACCAAAAGCGTCTCCGAATGATGCCTGCTGCACCTTGTTTTGTTGAATAAGGAAGCTGCTTTGTATCTACCAGTAATTTTCTCCAGCGATTTCATTCACGCAACTACATTTGGTGTCAGGAGTGGGATACCTTCCTGACCCATCGTGTGGCCAGTGATTTCAGCAGTCTAAGTGGGTGAGTATTTTAAGAAATAGCACTTAAACTTGGATCTGTTCGGGTCGGTGGTACACGGGGAACGCGAGAAATCACAAACACGGAGAGCTGAACTGGTAGGTATAAATGTGGTGTGTGTGTGTGCATGTTTGTTTATGTAAGAGACAAAACTTTGCGTGTTAATTTGGTGAGACAAAGCCACCAGTTGTGAAGGGTGGTTACCGACGTTTCACGACGCCAGAGTGGGGAAGTGGAAACTCATTCGTTCGAGGAGCTGCATTTCAGAGTACACGTTTTGCGAGTGTGATGTGAAGGAACACAACAGACGTCATGAGTTCAGGTACTCAAAAGTGGCAGATTGCGGAGTACATACTCTGCGGTTTTAAGGAAGTGCTGTTTAGCTGGTACCCGTCATTTCTATTTCACATAGTGTGGGAATTATTGTGGAGATATTTCAGGGAGAGGTTCACCAGATGCACACTAAAGATATACACATGTTGGTAAAAGCGAAGTGCCCAAGGAATACGTGGAACCGTCTGGCCCAGGGGGTGCGGGATGGTCCATGGGCAACTACTGGGAACGCCAAACAATGAAGAAAGATATCGCTCTTTTAAAGGGGAAGTGAGGCAGCGACTGGGGGGAGGTGGGAATAACCGGGGAATGATAATGGCAGTGAGCTGATGAGACAGTCATAGAAACATAGAAAACCTACAGCACGATACAGGACCTTTGGCCCACAAAGCTGTGCCAACCATGTCCTTACCTTGGAACTACCTAGGCTTCACCCATATCCCTCTATTTTGCTAAGATCCATGTAGCCATCCAGGAGTCTCTTAAAAGATCCTATCATTTCCACCTTCACCAACGCCGGCATCCCATCCCACGCACTCACCACTCTCTGCGTAAAAATCTTACCCCTGACATCTCCTCTGTACCTTCTTCCAAGCACCTTAAAACTATGCCCTCTCCTGCTATCTATTTCAGCCCTGGGGAAAAGCCTCTGACTATCTACATGATCAATGCCTCTCATTATCTTGTACACCTCTATCAGGTCACTTCTCATCCTCCATCGCTCCAAGGAAAAAAGGCCAAGTTCACTCATCCTATTCTCAATAGGCATGCTCCCCAATCCAGGCAACACCCTTGTCAATCTCCTCTGCACCCTCTCCATGGTTTCCACGTCCTCCCTGTAGTGAGGTGACCGAAGTTTGGCACAGTACTGCAAGTGGGGTCTGACCAGTACCCAACACAGCTGCAAAATTAAATTCAACAGCTTCTCATTAATCCTCAAGATAATAGTACTTAGTTAAAAATTAAATATTACGAAGTAGATTTACAGGAGAAATTGATAGTAGTACAAGGAGACAGAAGAAACAGCAGATGCCACAGGCTGGAGAAACAATAAGCCGACACTTCTACAATTTCCTTCCCTCCATAGATGCTGCTTGACGTGTTACTCATTGAAATTTTGTAACCACATTTTATATAGTTTTCCTCTCCAAATTAGAAATAAAATTACAAGGAAAATCAATGAAGCAGACATCTATTGGCATATATAGAAGATAAATATTAATGTAGCTAAAACAGTAAATGTACAGTACTTACCATAAACCATGATATAATCTGCATCATAAATTAAATATAATTAAAATAAATGCTTTCGTGAATATAAAGTATTTAAGTATTCTTTATTTTGCTACTTACACGCTGGAGCTAGGAAGACGACAATTAACAAAACAAGTGGATTGTACAGTGAAGGATTCATCGTTGTTTCTTTTGTGATAACACCAAAGTTATTGAATTTATACTGAAATTAGAGGGAAGTGGTTTATTTATTTGTGTCCCACCAACACCCTAAACCAATAATGAACGTGAAGATTTGCAAATCGACTGTTCTGAATCAACATCACATGACACGGTCAAAGTGAACCAGAAATTTTCAACAAACATTATGGGTTTCTGAGAGGGATTACTTTTAATTCTGATGTCCATCTCCTTACATTTCATTGAAATCCTGTAACCTGAGAACATGTAGAAAATATCTATTCAGATCCTATGTGAATACATACTAAATGTCTTAACAGACCAATTAAATTTGAGAAACATTATTTGAATATGCCACTTTATTGCATTTACTTTCAAATATTGAGAATCCAAATCCAAATGATATTATTACACTGGATTAATATAGATGGTATCCTTTTATTCACAGATCTATGAAGATTGTAAAGAGCCGATGGCAATATCCATCACCCAGATGGTAGTTGGGGATATGTTTGTTGGAATGAAAGAGCCAATAACACCAGACATCAAAGATTTTGCTTCCTGAATACTGTCTTATGGATTTTGGGCTGCAGATAATTAATATCACCATGAAATATGCCTAACATGCAGCATTTCTTGAAATCTCCAGTATTTGTTATTTCTGTTCAAAGGTACATTTAATGTCAGAGAAATGTATACACTATACATCCTGAAATGCTTTTTCTTCACAGCCATTCACAAAAAGAGGAATGCCTCAAAGAATGAACGACAGTCAAATGTTAGAACCCCAAAGTTCCCCCAACTCCCCTCCCTCCTGCACATAATCGGCAGGAAACAACAATACCACTCCCCCACCGGCAAAAAAAGCATCGACACCCACCACCGAGCACTCAAGTGTGAGCAAAGCAACAGTAAAGACACAGACTTGCAGTTACCCCAAAGACTCACGTTCCACCTGGTATTTGACATACCACAGGCTCTCCTTCTCCCTAAGAAAGGAGAAAGCGCTGTCTCCGTTTTCACAGCGAGTGGGGATACAAATCAAACAGCTCGCTGGTGTACGATGTCAAAAGTTCATTACTTCACTTTTTTTTTAATCTCTGTGTCCAAAGATCTGGGCACACAGCCAAAGATAACCCGACTCCCCCGACAACACACGGGTCTCCTGCCGTGACACCCCTATCTGACCCCCTGATTATAGAGTCCCCTATCACTGCTGCCATCCTCTTCCTTCCCCTACCCTCCTGAGCCACAGGGCCAGGCTCTGTGCCAAAGGCGTGACCACTGTTACTTCCCCCAGGTAGGCCGTCTCCCCCAACAGTACTCAAACAGGAGTACAGTACTTATTTTTAAGTGGGACAGTCACTGGGGTACTCTCTACCATCTGCCTCTTGCCTTTCTCTCTCCTGACTGTTATCCACTTCTCAGTCTCCTGGGGTCCTGGACTTCCTGCCTTTAGCCCCTCTCTATCACCTCCTCACTCTCTCTGAACGTACGAAGGTCATCGAGCTGCAGCTCCAGTTCCCTAATGCAGTCCCTAAGTAGCTGCACTCAACGCACCTGGTGCACATGTGGTCATCCGGGAGGCTGGGAGTCTCCAGGATCTCCCACATCTGACACCGAGCACAGAAAACTGGCCTTACACACATACTCTGTCTGTATTCTAAACAGATAACCTACTTCGCCTCGACCCCTTATCACTGGAGCCATGTTGAGCCAAAGCCTTCTCTATCTCCCTCTACTCCATCGCCCACTCCTCCGATGCCCGCTCTGTAAAGCTGTCTTCTTTTTAAACTCTTCCCGCTGTTCTCACTGGCCGACCTCCATGCGTTTGCACAGTCATGCCCCGTTCAAACCACTCCAGCCATGGATTATGCAGAATGTAAATACTGAGTGTATGAGGAATATTCAGGATTGGATAATCCAGGGAGAGACGACCCAGTCTTCCTAAAAATTCTGATGGAAGACCTGCGCTCAGCCCACCAGGAAGGTTTAGATTTCGGGATAACAGTGGGGTCGGCCTACTCTGTGATAGTTCTGTGGGCCTGTGAGATAGACCGAAGAAAGTGCAAGAGAAATTGTAAAGCAGCTGTAGTAGATGCAGCTACTGTGATGTGTTCTGTTTGCCATTGGCCAGCTCACGGAGCATGGAACTGTTCGAGTAGATGTGGGAGGGTAAAGGAGTTCATATGCTACAGATGTGACCGATACGGACATACACAGTTGAAGGTAGTGTCCAAAACAGAGGAAAGAGGAACAAGTGAATGTCACAGCAGACAAGTAATTGCTCACCCCATCAACACCCAGAATGACCAAACTGACTGTCGATCAGATCCTAGAACTGTGAAGACGCCGCCTGGGTCAGTAAAAGATGTGGCAATGGCCACCACTGCCTGCGCTGGTGACCTGCAGATGTTCGGGTGTAGTGAAGGAACTAAAACACCTGGGGAACTCAGAGAGACTGCGGCAACTACTAACTCGACTACATAGACAGTAAACAAACCCGATGGATCATATCCAATAACAAAAGACGATCCAGCCCTTTAAAAATCCACGCCGAGATTGCACCCCATTGTGGCAAGACCTGCAACAATCCTGAATAGCTTGTCTCCACAACATACAGATTTTTTCAGTCCTGGAATTGGTAATGGATTTTGCAGGCTCCCCTTGACACCTGAGTCCCAAGAACGATTTGCCTTCACCCTGGGTGGGCAGCAGTATACATGGACCAGACTCCACCAGGGTTTCCACAATAGCCCAGCCATTTTTCCATAAGGTCGTGGCACAGAAAAGCTCTATCTAATGCTGTATGGATCGACCAGCTTAGACAATATGCAGATGATCTACTAATTGCTTTGGAAGATGAAGCAGGTTGTTTAGGGGCAATAGCCAGTGTTTTAGAGATACTGCAAGACAAGGGGGGTTTAAAATCAGTTCACACAAGGCCCAGATAGGAAACCGTACACTACCTAGGCTACACCATTTCCCAGGGTCAGATGACAGAGACTCAGCAAACAGACTCTTGCCCCACCCAGTAAACATTAAGGGGGTGAGGAAAGTAACGGGTCTATTTAATTACTGTCGTAATTTCATTCTAGGGATCTCAGCACTACAGCACCTGATCTAGGCCTTGATTAAAGGAGGGAAGTCCCCTCTGGAGGAAGTGAGTTGGGAGCCAGATGAGAAAAGGGCTTTTACAGATATCAGGAAAGCCCTGGTCTCTGCACCTGAGTGAGTATTACCCGATGTGGCTCGCCCCTTTCACCTGTATTGCAGCAACGAGGGAGGGCACTTCGACACAGTTGTGCTGCAGCTCCATGGGGAAACAAGAAGACCAGAGGCCTATTATTCAAACAGACACCCGTTGCTGAAAGACGTTGGTAAGGGCATAAATCTACAGCTGGCAGATCAGTCACAGCCAAAGGGACCCTGGGGAAACATCCAGATTGACTTCTTGGGACCCCGACCCAAAAGCAGGGGGAATAGCTACAGTCTAGTAATTCCTGATCACTTCAGCCGGTGGGTAGTGGCTTTCCCAACAAGGATGGATTCTACCGCATGGATTCCAGTTCAGGAAATCCTCCCAAGGTGGGGAACCCCAGTCCAGCTGGACTCGGATCAGGGAGCACATTTCACAGGGAAAGTGATGAAGGAAATATGCCAACTGTTAGGGGTGGATGAGATCACAGATGGTAAATCTCCTTTCCACTCTCTCTATAGTTTCCACATCCTTCCTGTAGTGAGGTGACCAGAACTGAACACACTACTCCAAGTGGGGTCTGACCAAGGTCTTAGATAACTGTAACATTACCTCATGGCTCTTGAGCTCAATCCCATGGTTGGTAAAGGCCAACACACCATGCACCTTCTCAACAACACTGTCAACCTACACAGCAGTTTTGAGTGTCCTATCAATATGGACCCCAAGATCTCTCAGATCCTCCACACTGCCAAGAGTCTTACCATTTATCTTATATTCTGTCTTCAAATTGGACCTACCAAAATGAATCACTTCACACTTACCTGAGTTGAAGTCCATCTGCCAATTCTCAGCCCAGTTCTGCATCCTGTCGATGTCCCACTGTAACCTCTGAAAACCCTCCAGAATATCCAAAACACCCCCAACTTCTGTGTCATCAGCAAAATTACTAACCTACCCTTCCAATTCGTCATCCAGGTCATTTATAAAAATCAAAAAGAGGAGGGGTCCCAGAACAGATCCCTGCGGAACTCCACTGGTCACCGACCTCCATGCAGAATACAAACCATCTACAACCACCCTTTGCATTCTGTGGGCAAGCCAATTCTAGATCCACAAATCAAGGTCTCCTTGGATCCCATGCTTCCTTACTTTCTGAAAGAGGCTTGCATGGGGAACCTTATCAAATGCCTTACTGAAATCCATATACACTACATCCACTGCTTACCTTCATCAATGTGTTTTATTACTTCCTCAAACAATTCAATCCGGCTTGTAAGGCTTGACCTGCCTTTGACAAAGCCATGCTGACTATCCCTAATCAGATTATGTCTCTCCAAGTGCTCATAAATCCTGCCTGTCAGGATCTTCTCCAACAATTTGCCCACCAGTGAAGTCAGACTCACTGGTCTATAATTTCCAGGGTTATCTATACTCCCTTTCTTGAACAAGGGAACAACATTTGCAAACCTCCAATCCTCTGGTACTTCTCATCACAAGATCATCGTAAGAGGCTCAGTAATCTCTTCCCTCAGTTCCACCGTAGCCTGGGGTATATCTCATCCGGTCCCAGTCACTTATCTAAATTAATGCTTTTCAAAAGCTCCAGCACATCCTCTTTCTTAATGTCTATTTGTTCAGGCATTTCAGTCCGCTGCAACTCATCCCCAGAATTGCCAAGGTTTTTTATCCCTGGTGAATATTGAAGCAGAGTATTCATTATGTACCTCCGTTACTTCCTCCGACTCCATGCACATGTTTTCACTATCATATCTGATTAGCTCACACGACTCATCCTCCTGCTCGTCACATACTTGTAGAATGCCTTGGGATTTTCCTTAAAACTGACCATCACGGCCTTCTCATGGCCTCTTCTGGCTCTCCTAATTTCATTCTTAAGCTCGTTCCTTGTAATTTTCTCGAGCTCTAACAGTATCTAGTTTCTTGAGCTTTTTGTAAGCTTTTCTTTTCTTCTTAACTAGATTTTCTACATACTTTGTACATCTTGGTTCTTTAACTCTACCATCCTTTCCCTGCCTCAATGCAACATTCCTATGCAGAACCACATGCAAATGTTCCCTGAACATTTGCCACATTTCTGCTGTGTATTTCCCTGAGAATATCTGCTCCTAATTTATTCTCCCAAGTTCCTACCTAATAGCATCATATTTCCCCCTACCCCAATTAAATGTTTTCCCAAATTGTCTGCTCCTATCCCTCTCCAGCACTATGGTGAAGGAGGTAGAGTTATGGTCACTATCTCCAAAATGCTCTCCCATCAAGAGATTTGACACCATACCAGATTCATCTCCCAATACCAGATCAAGTACAGCTTCTCCTTGAGTTGGCTTATCTACCTATTGTGTCAGGAAACCTTCCTGAACACACCTAACAAACTCTACCCCATCTAAACTCCTAGCACTAAGGAGATGCCAATCAATATTACGAAAGTTAAAATCTACCATGACAACAATCTTAATATTATTGCACAATTCCAAAATCTGCCTTCCTATCTGCTCCTCAATATCCCTGTTACTATTGGGGGCTCTATAGAACCACCCAGTAAGGTTATTGCCCCTTCCTTGTTTCTGACCTGCACCCAGAATGGCTCAGTAGACAATCCCTGCATGACATTCTCCTTTACTGCAGCCGTGACACAATCTCTAATTAGCAATGCCACGCTCACACCTCTTTTGCCTCCCTCTCTGTTCTTTCTGAAACATCTAAAGCCTAGTACTCTGTAATGAAGGCTGGTTGCTGAGCTGAATAACGTAGAATAGAAAAGATATTGGCAAAAAATAGATGGGGAGGGATTTAAGTTAACAGAGACAGCAGGTTCCACAACTTCGATAGCATGGCAGATTGAGAAGGACTGCACATGGCTTCTGAAGACAGTCACCCCCAGCCCGAATGGGGAATGAATAGAAATGAGCTGGACCCTTTCAGCATTCATTCAAATAGAGACCACACCATCTCCTTCCTGTACATCGACGAGAGGGCCTGTGATGCACTTGCTGGTGCCCCGGGAAAGAGAGTGTTTTAGCTTGGGGTAGGGGATGGGTGGAGTTCTGAGCAGGGCATTTTTCTGCCCGATTTGAGTAGATCCTCCTTTAGGTTGGTGCAAATTTATTTTTGTCCAGGAGGATTAAGACGAGGGTATGCTAGAGCGATTTCTGGGTTTAGCAAAAATGACTTTGGCTACCAGTCTTCACATCTGAATATGTATTGTGGATTTAATTTGGAGTGAAACTCAGAACAATGGGTTGCTAAAAAAGCTGTGAATCCCAGACCAAACAATGCTGATTAAAGTTCATTTTGATGTCTGATGTGGCTGCCAATCAGGAGGTATGAAGTCTGTGCATAGTCTCAAAGAAAGTATTGTCCATCTATCGTAAGCATGGAGTTGTCCTTTGATGTTTAGCACATAAAATATCGAGCCCTATGTTGACCCTGGACACCTTTCGACCGGAAGCATCTCCATATCATGCCTGCTGTAGCTTGTTTTGTCGAATAAAGAAGCTGCTCTGTATCTACCAGTACTTTCTCCGGTGGCTTCATTCATGCTCCTACAGAAGACAAAAAAACTGAGAAAAGGGAATAGCATTTTACAGGAGATAAATTGGGAAGAGGTATAGTCGAGATAACCATGGACTTCACACATAGACTGTTCTTCATAGATGACAAAGAGGCAGGTATAGCTTGGGCCCATGCGAGTGCCCGTGGCCACCACTCAGAATTCAACCCATAAGAATTAAATCCAACACTTTCTCACTAATTATCAAGATAATAATACCTAGTTAAAAATTAAGTATGATCAAGTAGATTTCCAAGAAAAAAGTGATAATAGAGTAAGGGGAAACAAGAAACAGCAGATGCCACAGGCTGGAGAAACAATAAGCCGACACTTCTACAATTTCCTTCCCTCCATAGATGCTGCTTGACATGTTGCTCATTGAAATTTTGTAACCACATTTTATATAGTTGTCCTCTCCAAATAAGAAATAAAATTACAAGGAAATACAATGAAATAGAATCTATTGGCATATATATAGAAGATAAATACGAGGTGTGATTGATAAGTTTGTGGTCTAAGGTTGAAGGAGTCAAATTTAGAAAACCTAGCACATTTATTTATAAACACAGACCCCTCCTACATTTACACACTTAGTAAAGCGGTCGTGGAGCATACGGATCTTGGACCCCCAGAAAGTTTCCACAGCAAAGGTAATTGAGAAGTTTGTGTCCTAAGGTGGAAGGAGATGTCTTATACGGCTTTCATTACATGCACATACAGTTCCACTCTTTGAATGATTATGCAGAAAGTTTGAAGTTGATAACTCAGCTCTTTCTACCTTAGGCAACGAACTTATCAAACACCCCGATGAGTTATTAACTTCAAATTTCCTACAAACTTTTATTTTAGTGACCCCCCCCCCCACAACCAGCAATAAACATAAAAGTTTGCTAATCTTTCTAATCTGAATCCATATCAGTTATGGAAAGTCACATGACAGGGTCAAAGCGAAACAGGAATTTTCAGCAAATATTGAGGGTTTCACTGAGGGTTTGCTTTTCATTTTGATGCCTATCTCCTTATATTTCATTGACTAACCTGATAACATGCAGGACATATTTGTTTAGATTCTATGTGAATGCATACTAAGTGATACCTTAAAAGACCATTAAATTTGAGAAACATCATTTGAATATGTCACTTTACTGCATTTACTTTAAAATATTGACAATCCAAATCCAAATGATATTACTACACTGGATTAATATAGATGGCATCCATTTGTTCATAGAGTTGTGAAGATTGTAAAGAGCAGATGGGAATCCATGACTGAGATGGTGGTTGCGAATAGGACTGTTGGAATGAAAGGAACAATAACACCAGGCATCAAAGATTTTGGTTCCTGAATTCTTCAGGGTGCACCCTGGCCTGCTGATCATGAAAATCATAATGACATTTCCCTATCACGCACTTTTTTTTGGGAAATCGCCTATATTTGCTATTTCAATTCATTATTCAAGACAGAATAGCTGATGCAAAGATTAATTTTGTTGGTTCACTAATCAAACAGGTCACCAATGACAGACAATTTGAAGAACTTCTAGTGGGACTAGAGAACATCACATGGAAATCACTCAAGAATGTTGGCAACTACAGAACACCAAACTACGAATAGCTGGTTGACAACGTGCTTCAAGCATACAGAACCATGAAGTGCAACATGTCACTAAAGATTCATTTTCAGCATTCCCATTTAGACTTCTTCCCTGCAAATCCTGGTGCTGTCAGTGACAAACACAGTGAGTTTTCACCAGGTCATTGAGAAATGGTATCTGGGCAACTGGCTGATTATTGTTGGACACTTCAGCGAGAAGCCTCAGACACTGAATGCAAATGAAAAACATCAACCAGACAGTGGAAAACATCCTGTATTGTCCTGGTACCGAAGAAACCACAACCAAAGGAGTTGAATGACTTCAGACCTGTTGCCTTGACGTCGCACGTTATGAAGACCATGGAGCGGCTGATAATACAGAATCTGAGGCCACAAACCAGGCACGCCCAGGATCCTCTTCAGTTTGCATATAAGGAGAAGGTGGGAGTGGAGGATGCTATCACGTATTTGCTGCACAAATCACTCTCTCACCTAGAGGGGGTCAGTTGTGCTGTGAGGATTACATTCCTTGACTTCTCTAGTGCCTTTAACACCATCCAGCCCAAGATCTTAAGGCACAAACTAACGGAGATGGGAGTAGACTCTCACATGGTGGATTGGATAGTGGACTACTTGACAGATAGACCTCAGTATGTGCGGTTGGGAGACTGTAGGTCTGACACGGTGGTCAGCAGCACAGGGGCGCCGCAGGGAACCGTACTCTCTCTGGTCCTGTTCACCCTGTACACATCAGACTTCCAATATAACTCGGAGTCCTGCCATGTGCAGAAGTTCGCTGATGACACGGCCATAGTGGGGTGTGTCAGGAATGGACAGGAGGAGGAGTATAGGAAACTGATACAGGACTTTGTGATATGGTGCAACTCAAACTACCTGCGTCTCAATATCACCAAGACCAAGGAGATGGTGGTGGACTTTAGGAGATCTAGGCCTCATATGGAGCCAGTGATCATTAATGGAGAATGTGTGGAGCAGGTTAAGACCTACAAGTATCTGGGAGTACAGTTAGACGAGAAGCTAGACTGGACTGCCAACACAGATGCCTTGTGCAGGAAGGCACAGAGTCGACTGTACTTCCTAAGAAGGTTGGCGTCATTCAATGTCTGTAGTGAGATGCTGAAGATGTTCTATAGGTCAGTTGTAGAGAGCGCCCTCTTCTTTGTGGTGGCCTGTTGGGGAGGAAGCATTAAGAAGAGGGACGCCTCACGTCTTAATAAGCTGGTAAGGAAGGCGGGCTCTGTCGTGGGCAAAGTACTGGAGAGTTTAACATCGGTAGCTGAGCGAAGGGCGCTGAGTAGGCTACGGTCAATTATGGATAACTCTGAACATCCTCTACATAGCACCATCCAGAGACAGAGAAGCAGTTTCAGCGACAAGTTACTATCGATGCAATGCTCCTCAGACAGGATGAAGAGGTCAATACTCCCCAATGCCATTAGGCTTTACAATTCTACCGCCAGGACTTAAGAACTTTTTAAAAGCTATTATTAATGCTTTTTGAGATGGTGATTTAGATGCATATCATATTTTTTTTTACTGAGTTAAGTATTGTATGTAATTAGTTTTGCTACAACAAGTGTATGGGACATTGGAAAAAGAGTTGAATTTCCCCATGGGGATGAATAAAGTATCCATCTATCTATCTATCTATCTATCTATCTAACTAAACGTTTTAAGCTTAGCTGAATTATTGTAAAGATAGAAACGTAGCAACACATGAAAACGTACAGCACAACACAGGCCCTTCGGCTCACAAAGTTGTGCTGAACATGTCCTTACCTTAGAACTACCTAGGCTTGCCCAACGCTCTCTATTTTTCTAAGCTCCATGCAGCCATCCAGGAGTCTCTTAAAAGACCATATTGTTTCCAACTCCACTGCTGCTGACGACAACCCATTCCACGCACTCACCACTCTCAGCGTAAAAAACTTACCCCTGACATCTCCTCTGCATCTACTTCCAAGCAGCTTAAAACCATGCCCTTTCGTGCTAGCCATTTCAGCTTTGCTATCCACACAATCAATGCCTTTCATTATCTTTTACCCCTCGATCAGACCACCTCTCATCCTCTGTCGCTCCAATCAGAAAAGGCCGAGTTCACTCAACCTATTCTCATAAAGCATGCTCCCCAATCCAGGCAACATCCTTGTAAATCTCCTCTGCACCCTTTCTATGGTTTCTACGTCCTTACTGGAGTGAGGCGACCAGAATTCACAGTACTCATCTGCTTTATTTCTTAATGCTCCTCGCATTAAAATAGACACATCTCAAACCAGCGGTCAGATTGCGTCCCTTCTCGATCTCCTGCCTATCCTCAATTTCACACTGTCTCCAAGCTTTCTCTATTTGTGATCCAACCTCAACATTATGCAATTAAATGCATTATATTCAATAAAAGTTAATTACTTGTTGCTTCAAGTTCCTGCATTATGCAAGTAGTCTAAAATTAGATTGTGTTCAGCTTCAAGCGGCCTATCATAAACAGAAATAAATTCTGAGGAGACAACACTTTTGAGAAAAATTGTTGTGGAGAGGATCAAGATCTAAACTGATAAAATCCAGTTCATATAATCGTTCTCACTTACTGGTAAATCAACCTGGGGTCAGTAAACCAGGCCAACAGTCCAGAGCAATAGAAATGAAGGGTTCTCTTGTTGGTGGTGTCAACTTTTGTAAGGGATGTTAAACTAAGACTCTTGTAAGCTCCTCAAGTTGACATAAAATTGATAATGGCCTTATTCAGAAAAGAATAGCAGAGTTCAGTTGGTGTCTGAACGACACTATGAAGCACTTTGGAACATCTTCAATCCTTGAAACATAAAAGACACACGCAAATATTTTCTTGCTATTATTCCTAAAAACTCTGTAGCCTAGTGAGTTTAGAAGGATTAGAGATAATGTAATCAAGTTGGGTAAACTGATAAATGGATTAAGTGAGATGGACAGAGTGTGACTATCATTAGAAAAACTGGGATTTATTGTCCACTCCTAACTGCCCTCTTACCCAGCCCACCTCAAGAGGCAATTACAAATCTACCCTGTCAGTGGCCTGGACTCCCAAGCAGGCCCAAACAGGTAATGATGCCACATCATTTTTGCTTGAAGGATATTAGTTAACCAGAATAGGTTCTGATCGAGATTTGATAACTTTATGGTCACCAGGGCTGAAGGCAACTGTCATTTTACAATAACTTTAGCAACATAAACTCTCCAGCTGCCAGAATGGGATTCAGACTCATGCCTCCAATCAATAATAAATTCTATGAATTGTAGTACACCAGCTGAAATGTTAGCTACTATTTCCTACTATTGTGGTAGACAAGGTCTGGGTACAGAAGTTTTGAAACTTTATATTATTAAAGGATGAAAAATATCTTTTAAATCTGATTATAAATTGCTTAAGTACACTGAAGCCATTTTCCTCATCCAGACTATTATGTTGTTCATATCTGCCCTCTCATTAGCACAGTTCCAGTGCTATTTGCATGATCTCATAAAATATGTGGAAATGCTTATCACAGCAGTCCTGAATGATATCAGATTGTTCCCACATCACTACTGGCCACTATGCTATCTTATCATAGTTTTCTGATCTTCATACTATCTAATATGTTTCTCTCAGATCCCCTTTACAAGTCAATATCTTTCTACAATTTTCTCATGACCATGACACTTACACAGAATATAGAGCAGAATAGCAAAGTCCTCAGGCCACTAAGTCTGTGCTGTTCATGGTGCCAATTTACACTGTACATCTGCTTGCACATGGTCCACATCTCTTCATTGTCTGCCTGTTCATGTGTCTGTCCAAATGGCTCTGAAATATTTCTATGATCCCTCAGCTTTTTTTCTCTCCAATCCTGCCAAAGGGTCTCAGCCTGAAACATCGACTGTTCTCTTTTCAATAGATACTGCCTGGCCTGCTGACATCCTCCAGAATTTTGTGTGTGTTGCTCAGATTTCCAGCACCTGCAGCTTTTCTCTTGTTTATGGTTGGATTATTACGTTAACCTGCAGGTTTTCTACTTTAGCTTTACATGTATAATCCTTGATGAAAAAGGGTAGTTTTTTCTATGGAGGTTAAGGAAAATGAAATTCTCCTGTGTTTGTACAATGGAGACATTTATATTTTGCAACCGATATTCTGAATTGCAAAATCAGTGGTAACTGGTTACAAATAGTTACAGTTGTAACAAACTTCAATTCTCTCTCTACATCTCCTTTTCCATTCTTCATCTCCATCTCTCTGTTTGTCTGGCTGTTCGTCTCTCACATACACATTCTCTCCCCATCTTTGGGGAGGGTTCAGCTGAGGGGGGGCTGTGTGATAGTACATGCATCAACACAAATCTGAACCCTGTTTGTTTTAATTGGTGCAAGCAAAGGGTGGTGTGTGGATCAAAATTAAAGGTAGCCCCGAGGATATATTCTTCAGGCACTTCAGAGGTTGCACAGTACAACAGATCATATGAATTTAAGCAAATGGAAGTGGGAGCCGGACATTCGGCCCATCAAACCTGCCTGCCCTACCAGTTAATGTCATTATGAGTGATCTTCCATAGGTTTCACCTCCTCTCTTTGGTCAAACGGTCATAGCTCTCAATTCCTTGATCTTTCGAAAAATGTGTCTACTTCCTACCTAAACCCTCCCCGATGCTCTGACCTCAGTGAATGAATGGAAACAAGTAGGAGCCTATCCAGCTCGAAAATGGAAGAAAGGAACAGGACAACCAAGCTGCAGCAAGAATTTTAACAGCTCCACATAGATCAGGAAAGATGAGGAGGGTTGGCTTACCACATTTCCTGTCACATAGGGTTTCATCTGTTACACTGCCGGGAGACGTTTGGTATTAGAACCATGTAGAACCTTAGAACATTACAACACAGAAACAGGCCTTTTGGCCCTTCTTGGCTGTGCTGAATCATTTTTCTGCCTAGTCCCACTGACCTGCACCTGGACCATATCCCACCGTACACCTCACATCCATCTATCTGTGCAAGTTTTTCTTAAATGTTAAAAGTGAGCCCGCATTTACCACTTCATCTGGCAGCTTATTCCACACTCCCACCACCCTCTGTGTGAAGAAGCCCCCCCCAATGTTCCCATTAAACTTTTCCCCTTCACCCTTAACCCATGGCCTCTGGTTTTTTCTCCCCTTGCCTCAGTGGAAAAAGCCTGCTTGCATTCACTCTATCTACACCCATCATAATTTTATATACCTCTATCAAATCTCCCCTCATTCTTCTATGCTCCAGGAAATAAAGTCCTAACCCATTTAAGATCCTCCCCATTTCTTTTGGTTCCATACATAGCCAACCACTCTGATCTTCAAGAGGAGCAATTTTATCCCTTACTATCCTTTTGCTCGTAGAAGCTCTTTGGATTATCCTTCACCTTGACTGCCAAAGCAACCTCATGTCTTCTTTTAGAACCTCCTGATTTCTTTCTGAAGTATTTTTTACACTTTTTATACTCCTCAAACACATTATTTGCTCCCTGTTTCCTATACATGTCATACATCTCTCTCTTCTTCTTTATCAGAGTTCCAATATCCCTTGAGAACCAAGGTTCCTTACTCTTATTCACTTTACCTTTAATCCTGATAGGAACATATAAACGCTGCACTCTCAAAATTTCTGATTTAAAGGCCTCCCACTTACCAATCACATCCTTGCCAGAGAACAACCTGTCCCAATCCAAGATTTTTAGATCCTTTCTCATTTCTTCAGATTTGCCCTTTTTCTAGTTTATAACCTCAACCCAAGGACCAGATCTATCTTTATCTATGACCAAGTTGAAACTAATGGCATTATGAATACCAGAGCCAAAGTGTTCCCCTACACACACTTCCATCACTTGTCCTAACGCGTTTCCTAATAGGAGATCTAATATTGCATCCTCTCTAGTTGCTACCTCCATATATTGATTTAGAAAACTTTCCTGAACACATTTTACAAACTCTAACCTGTCTAGACCTTTAACAGTATGGGAAGTCCCAATCAATATGTGGAAAATTAAAATCCCCTACTCTTACAACTTTATATTTCCTGCAGTTGTCTGCTATTTCTCTGCAGATTTGCTCCTCCAATTCTTGCTGACTATTGGGTGGTCTATAATACAACCCCAATAACGTGGTCATACCTTTCCTGTTTCTCAGCTCCACCCATATGGCCTCGGTAGACAAACCCTTAAATCTGTCCTGCTTGAGCACTGCCGTAACATTTTCTCTGACTAGCAATGCCACCTCCACCACCTCCCCCAACCTTCATCCCTCTACCTCTATCACATCTGAAACATCGGAACCCTGGAACATTAAGCTGCCAGTCCTGCTCCTCCTGTAGCCAAGTTTCACCAATGGCTATAATGTCATAATTCCATGTGTCAGTCCACGCCCTCAGCTCATCTGCCTTCCCCACAATACTCTTCACATTGAAATAGACAAACCTCAGGAGATTATTACCACCACACACAACCCTTCTATTTCTGACTTTGCATGAACTTTTAACATAATTTATTTTCACTTCCACTCCACTATCTGCTCTGGCAATCTGGTTCCCATCCCCCTGCAAATCTAGCTTAAACCCTCCTCAACAGCACTAACAAACCTCCCCTTGTAGTTCAGGTGTAACCCATCTCTCTTGAACAGTTCCCACCTGCCCCAGAAGAGGTCCCAATGATCCTGAAATCTGAAACACTACACCCTACACCAGTTCCTCAGCCATGTGTTCATCCTCCAGAGCATCCTACACTTTCCCTCACTGGCACATGGCACAGGTAGCAATCCTGAGATTACCACCCTCGAGGTCCTGCTTTTTAACTTCCTACCAAGCTCTCTATACTCACTCTTCAGGACCTCCTCATTCTTCCTTCCTACGCCATTGGTACCGATGTGCACCATGACAACTGGCTGATCACCCTCCCAGTTCAAAATGCTGGCACGTGATCAGAGACATCCCTGACCCTGGCACCCAGGAGGCAGCAAACCATCCAGGAGTCTCAGTCACGACCACAGAACCTCCTGCCTGTACCTCTAACTATCGAGTGCCCTATCACTACCACTCTCCTCTTCTTCTACCCTCCCTTCTGCACTGCAGAACCAGATGCAGTCCCAGAGATCCAGCTGCCACAGCTTTTCCCAGGTAAGTTATCCACCCCCCCAACAGTATCCAAATCGGTATATTTGTTGTTGAGGGGAATGGCCACAGGGGAACCCTGCTCTGCCTGCCCTTTCCCCTTCCCTCGCCTGACAGTAATCCAATTATCTGTGCCCTGCTCCTTTGGTGTAGCTACCTCCCTGAAACTACTATCTATAAATTGCTCATTCTCCCGAATGATCCAAATATTGTGGTACAGTCACCAATATTTCCAACAGAATGAAGGTTCCGCTCCAGGATACACAATACAAATCTTCATGAGCTAAACTGTAGAATTATGACCCATAGATTTTCATCCCATATCATGTTAAGTCTTCAAGTTCAAACATAGCATGTTTAACGTTTCTATTTCACAAAGTATGAGAATTTATTTTTAATGAGCAAATCACAATTATTATACATTATATTTTGTTTACTCAGGGATGAGGTGGAAGGGATTGGCTCAGTCCCAATTCACAATTCTTAAATTCTACACTCTCATATTTATGATTAGACAATTATCTATACTTTCTGAAATCAAAATATGAAACTAAATTGTTAACATGCTATGACACATGAACAGGCAGTCAATGAAAAGATGTGGACAATTGCAAGCAGATGTACGGTGTAAATTGGCACCATGATCAGCACAGACTTAGTGGCCTGAGGACTTTGCTATTCTGCTCTATATTCTGTGTAAGTGTCATGGTCATGAGAAAATTGTAGAAAGACTTTTAAAGGGGATCTGTGAGAAACATATCAGATAGTATGAAGATCAGAAAACTATGATAAGATAACAGAGTGGCCAGTAGTGATGTTGGACAATCTGATATCATTCAGGACTGATGTGATCAGCATTTCTGCACATTTTATGAGATCATGCAAATAGTACTGGGACTGTGGTAAGGAGAGGGCAGCTATCAACAAAATGATAGTCTGGATGAGTAAAATGGTTTCACTGTATTTAAGCAATTTATAATCAGATTTAAAAGACACTTTTCATCGTTTAATAATATAAAGTTTCAAAACTTGTATACTCAGACCTTGCCTACCACAGTCGTAAGGATATAGTAGCTAGCATTTCAGTTGGTGGACTACAATTCATAGAGTTTATTATTGATTGGAGGCATGAGTCTGAATCCCATCCTGGCAGCTAGAGAGTTTACGCTGCTAAAGTTATTGTAAAATGACAGTTGCCTAAAGTTGTCAAATCTCCATCAGAAACCATTCTGGTTCACTAATGTCCTTCAAGCAAAAGTGCTCTGGCATCATTAACTGTTTGGGCCTGTTGGGGAGTCCAGGCCACTGACAAGAAGCTTATAACAGTCTTCATTTTACATCTCTTCTAAAAGTTGACACCACCAACAAGAAAACCCTTCATTTCTATTGCTCTGGACTGTTGGCCTGGTTTACTGACCCTAGGTTGATTTACCAGTGAGTGAGAATGATTATATAAACTGGATTTTATCAGCCCCTTGTGGCTCTCTAATTTTAATCTTAACAACCTTATGTTTCTTGCAACAGTCTGTGATCTCTTTACAAATTTGTTCCTCTAAATCCCTCGGGCTGTTGGGTGATCTGTAATACAGCCCCATTAACATGGTCACACCTTCCTTACTTCTCAGTTCCACACATAATACATCAATAGTCGAGTTCTGCAGTCTGTCCTGACGGAGCACTGCCGTAGCATTTTCCTTGACTAGTAACATCACTGCTCCTCTTTTAATCCCTCCTGCTCCCTCCCATCTGAAACAACAGAACCCTGTAATATTCAGATGCCAGTCCTGCCCCCCCTGCAGCCAAGTATCACTAATGGCTACCATCCCTTCTGTATAGTTCCCACTTACCCTGGAAGAGAGCCCAATGAGTCAAAAATCTTATGTTGTCCTTCCTGCATCAACTCGTTAGCCAGATGTTGAACTGTATAATCTTCCTAGTACTGGCCTCACTAGCACGTGGCATGGGTATCATTCCTGAGAAAACAGCCCTGGAGATCCTGCCCTTTAAATAGGCACCTAACTCCCAGACCTCCCTATGCAGAACTTCATCATTTATCCTACCCATGTCATTGGTACCTACATGGACCACGACCTCTGGCTGTTCACCCTCCCACTTAAGAATGCTGAGGACTTGATCTGAGATATTTCGGACACTTGCACCTGGGAGGCCACATACCATCTGAGAATCTCATTCTCGTCCACAGAACTTCGTGTTCATTCTCCCAACTAACAAATTTCCTATCGCCACAGCGCGTCTCTTCTCCCCAGTAAAAAATAGTGGTATACCTGTTGTTGAGGGGAAAGCCCACAGGACTGTTTAACTAGCTGTTTAACCCCTTTCCCCTTCCTGACTGTCACTCATTTTCCTGTGTCCTGCACCTTGGGTGTACAGTAACTTCCTCTACGTATATCCTATCTATAGACCCATCAGCCTCTCGAATGATCTGGTTTTCACCCATTTCCACCTCCAACTCCATAACATGGATTGTTAGAAGCTGCAGGTGGGCACTGATGGACTCCCTGTCTCCCAGATTACAATATAAAAATTAATAGTAACAAATAATGAGCATGAATTAACAATATAACAGAGTGTTTAAATGAGTGGAGTTATCCCCTTTTGTTCAAGAGCCTAATGGTTGAGGGGTAGTAACTGTTCTTGAACCTGGTGGCTCTTGTACCTTCTACCTGAGGGCAGCAGTCAGAAAAGAGCCTGGCCTGGGTGCTGAGGATCTTGATGATGGATGCTGCTCTCCATGGCAACCTTTCATGTAGATGTGTTCAATCGTTGGGAGGGTATTATCCATGATGTACTGGGCCGAATCTACTCCCTTTTGTAGGATTTACCACTCAAAGGCATTGGTGTTCCCATACCAGGCCATAATGCATCCAGTCGGCTCACTTTCCACCACACATCTATAGAGGTTTGCCAAGGTTTTCGGTGACATGCTGAACCTCTGCAGACTCTGAGGAAGTAGAGGCGCTGTTGTGCTTTCTTTGTAATAATATTTATATAATGGGTCCAGGATAGGTCCTCTGAGATAGTGACACCCAGGAATTTAGAGATACTGACTAATTTAGTGATTCTCTAATGATTACTGCTCATGGACCTCTGGTTTCCCTCTCCTGAAGTCTACAATAAGTTCCTTTGTCTTATTGACATTGAGTGAGAGGCTGTTGTTATTACACCACTCAGACAAGTTTTCAAACTCACTCCTGTATGCTGACTCATCACCCCTTTGATACGGCCCACAGCAGTGGTGTCATCAGCAAACTTGTATGTGGTGTTGGAGCTGTACTTAGCCACACAGTCACAGGTGTAAAGTCAGTAGAGCAGGGAGCTAAGTACACATCCCTATGGTG
This sequence comes from Hemitrygon akajei, assembly GCF_048418815.1. Taxonomy (NCBI): domain Eukaryota; kingdom Metazoa; phylum Chordata; class Chondrichthyes; order Myliobatiformes; family Dasyatidae; genus Hemitrygon; species Hemitrygon akajei. The sequence goes on from NC_133136.1 coordinate 38,665,836, forward strand.
CTCCTGTGCTGATGGAGATTGTGGAGGAGATGCTTTTGCCAATCCGAACCGACTGGGGTCTACAAGTGAGGAAATCCAGGATCCAATTGTACAAAAGGAGTATTGAGACCCAGGTCTTGGAGTTTGCTGATTAGTTTTGAGGGGATGATAGTGTTAAATGCCAAACTGTTATCGATAAAGAGCATCCTGATGTATGCATCTTTGCTGTCCAGATGTTGCAGGGTTGTGTGAAGAGCCAGCGAGATAGCATCTGCTGTAGACCTGTTGCTTCAGTAGGTGAATTGGAGCAGATCCAAGTCACCATTCAGACAGGAGTGGATATGCTTCAACACCAACCTCCCAAAACACTTCAACACTGTGGATGTAAGTGTCACTGGGCAATAGTCATTCAGACAGGTTGACACCCTCTTCCTGGGCACTGGTATGATTAAAGCCGGCTTGAAACAGTCGCTGAGGTTGAGAAGATTGAGACCTTCAAGTTGCTCAGAGAGAACATCACCTATCCTAGGCCAACAGATATACACCATGGTTCATGAACACCTGTACTTCCTCAGGAGGCACGAGAAATTTGGTAGGTATCCTTTGAGCCTTGCCTATTTCTATTGATGCAGCAAAGAAGCATCCTTGGTGCATGATGACCACAAGGAACTGCAGGAAGTTGCGGAGACAGCTCAGCTCATCCAGACAGGATAGTTGAATGCTCCTCTTGTGGGATACAAGAAGGCAGGGAGCCCACCAGTCTCCCTGACCACTACAACTGTGAGAAGTGCATTCACCTGCAGCTTCTGATAATCCATGTTAAGGAGTTGGAGATGGCACTGAATGATCTCCAGATTATTCGGGAGGCTGAAGGGGTGATAGATAAGACATATAGAGAGTTCATTGTACCCAAGGTGCGTGACACAGGAAACTGGGTGACATTCAGGAAGGGAAAAGGTGTTAAACAGCCAGTACAGAATACCCCTGTGGCCATCCCACTCAACAGCAGGTATATTACTCTGGATAATGTTGGGGGGGATAATGTTGAGTGTGTTCCGCACAAGGACTCCCAAATCCCTTTCAACCTCAGAGTTTTGGATTTACTACCCATTTAAAAAATGGTTTGCAGATTTATTTCTACTACCAAAGCACATGACCATGCATTTTCCAAGATGGTATTTCATTTGCCAATTTTTTGTCCATTCTCCTAATTGTTCTAAGTCCTTCTGCAGTTTACCTGTTTCCTCAACACTACCAAACCCATTTCCAAACTTCATATCATTTGCAAGCTTGGCAACAAGGCCACTGACGTCATTGATATATCGTATAGAAAGACAAGGTCCCAACACCGACCCCCGCGGATCGCCACTAGTCACTGGCAGCCAACCCCTAGTAAAGGATCCTTTTCTTCACACTCATTGCATCCTACCGAGCAGCCAATGCTCAACCACTTTCCTGTAATACCATGGGTCTTAACTTGGTAAGCAGTCTCATGAGTGGCACCTTGTCAAAGGCCGTCTGAAAGTCCAAATATACAACATCCACTGCATCACCTTTATCTATCCTACTTGCAATTTCCTCAAAGAAATCCAACAGGTTCATCAGGTAGGATTTTCCTTAAGGAAACCATGCTGACTTTGTTCTGTTTTTTCCTGTGTCACCAAGTACTTCATAACCTCATCCTTATCAATTGACTCCAATATCTTCCCAACCACTGAGGTCAGGGTAACTGGTCTATAATTTCCTTCCTGTTGCCTTCCTCCTTTCTTAAAGAGTGGAGTCGCATTTGCAATTTTCCAGTCCTCCAGAACCATGCCCGAGTCCAATGATTTTTGAAGGATCATTACGGCTGCTTCCCCAATCTCTAACTCTACCTCTTTCAGAACCCTAGGGTGCAGTTCATCTTGTCCAGATGTCTGATGTACCCTTAGCTATTTCAGCTTTTTGAGCACCTTCTCCCTTGTGATAGTAAATGAACTCACTTCTCTTCCCTCACACCCTTCAACATCTGGCACACTGCTAGTGTCTTCACTCAGTAAAAACTGATGCAAAATACTCATAAAAAACACAAAATGCTGGCAGAACTCAGCAGGCCAGACAGCATCTATGGGAGGAGGTAATAATGACGTTTCGGGCTGAAACCCTTCATCAGGAGTGAAGTAACATGGGATGGTCGAGGGGGGATAAGAAGTGGGGGAGGGATAAAGTAGAGAGCTGGGAAGTGATAGGCTGGAGGGAAATGGGCTGGGGGAAGGTGGAGAATTATGGGAAATAAAAGAGAAAGAAAGGTAGGGCTGGGGGGAGAGATTATAGTGGGGGGGGGGCAAAGAGAGAGAAAGAGAACCAGACTAAAATAATAGATAGGGATGGGGGTAAGGGTACCTCCTCCCATAGATGCTGTCTGGCCTGCTGAGTTCTGCCAGCATTTTGTGTTTTTTATTTATTTCCAGCATCTGCAGATTCACTCGTGTTGCAAAATACTCATATAGTTCACCTGCCACTTTTCCATCCATCAATACTATTTCTCCAGCCTCATGTTCTAGCAGTCATATATCCACTCTCATCTTTATTTTATTTTTTGCATACACGAACAATTGTTACTGTCCACTTTGATATTGTTTGCTAGCTTGCTTTCATATTCCATCTTTTCCTTTCTAATGGCTCTCTTAGTTGCTCGTTGTAGGTTTTTAAAATCTCCCCACTCCTGTATTCCTGTTAATTTTTGCTTTGTTTTATGCCTTCTCCTTTGTTTTTACTTCATTTTTTCACCCCCTCTGCCTATTTTCCAATCCCTCCAACATCTTATCATCTGTCCTATCATCTGCCTGTCCTTCCTGACAGTCTGACTGCATGTTATCTTTGCTTTTTTCACAATCTGTCCTATTCTGAACCCGTTCACTCTGGTTCCCACTCCCAGCCAAATTAATTTTAAACCCTCCCCAACAGCTCTGGCATACCTCCCCATGAGAATATTGGTCATAAACTATGCTTATGATGGCAAATTAAATTAAACTAGTTTCTTAAATGAAAACAAATATTCCTTGTTTAGCTACTTAAACACCGGTGCTAGGAAAATGATGGTTTGTACAGTAATGGTTTCATGATTGTTTCTTGTGTGATCACACCTAAATTATTTTTAATTTATAATAGACTTAGAGGGAAGTGATTTATTTATTTGAGTGTCCCACCCTCCAACCTCCAATGAAAGTGACCAGACACTTACACAGAATATAGAGCAGTAGAGCAAAGTCCTTCAGGCCACTAAGTCTGTGCTGATCCTGATACCATGTGAATATCTGCTTGTACAGGGTCCACATCTCTTCATTATCTGCCTGTTCATGTGTCTGTCCAAATGGCTCTGAATCATTGCTATAATATCTACTTCCATCAACTCATAAATCTCCTTTAAATTCCCCTCTTTGAACTTCAGACCCTTTAATGCCCTCCAGTTGGCATTACCTCCCATTGGATTGGGTTCACAAATCATCCGGACTTTGGATTTCCTGATCATCTGATCTGAAAGCAGTACACATATTCTTTCTGAACAAAGCAAAGGAGACGGTCAGCATGATGGAATAAAACATACTCCACTGGCAATGCAAGTCATTATCCCAAACTGCAGGTTTTCCTGGTTTAGCTTAGCATGTATAAACCTTTATGAAAATGGACAGTTTTTTCTATGGAAGTTAAGGAAAATGTATTTCTCATTTGCTTGGCCAACAAAAGAGACCTTCATGTAGTTGTGACTGCAACTCTCAGTCTCACATACACACAACATCTCTCTCTTCTATCTTCTTCTACTTCCTTATGTCTCTCTCCATTTCCCTCTCCTTTCTTAATCTCCCCCTCTCTATTTCCCTCCATTCCCTTCATCTCCCTCTCTCTTTCACTACCTCTTTCTCTCTCACACACATTCTCTCCCTATCTTTCTCTCTCTTTATCTTCCTCTCTTTTCCTGAGTCTCCCCTCACTCTCTCATCCTCTACCAACTCTCACCTCTCTATCTCATTCTCCCTCTCCTCTCCTCCTCACTCTTTTTTCCCTCTTTCTTGCTCACACATTCTCTCCCCTTAACTTTCACCATACATCTCCTTCTCTGTCTGCACAGACATCACACACACACACACACGCACACACACACCCACACACACACACACACACGCACGCACACACACACACGCACACACACACACGCACACACACACACACACACACACACACACACTCACACACACACACACACACACACACACACACACAAATTTAAAGCAAAAAGAAGGGTGGATAAATATTTTTAAGGAGTAATGTCAAAGCTGTGGAACACATTGTCATTATTGGGGGGGGGGGGTGAGTAAACACACAGTGTACGAGGAAACACTCAGAGAATTAAGTACAAATTTCACTTCCACAAATGCTGACTGATCTGCTGAGCATTTTTCTGCTGCAGAGCACCTCCAAAATGGAAGTGATAATTTTTCAGAGTGGAAATCAGCAGATTGAGTTGAGATATCTGACCAGAAAAATTTATCACAGTTGAATCCAGCACCAAGGAAGCAAAGTGTTCAAACAATTTCTAGTGTGAGCGATGTTAAGTAAGATCAGGGATAGAGATCACAACAGAAACTAAAGACAATGGCATCAATTATCCATATTGAATTAGAGGGAAATTCCATTTTCCCTGTGCTGACTATTTTGTGGCCCCTTTCACAAATTTCAGTATGTTTGCACAGTTAGTCGAAGTAGAAAGAACCACTCTACGTTGGGAGGCGTAATGGTGGTGACACCTTCATATTGTGGCCTCATGGACTCCAGGCACTCTAACAGTTTCACAAACATCTGAACAGTAAACATCCAAACGTACAATTTATGATGGAGATGGAGAAGAATGGTTTCCTCCTGTTCCTGGACATTCTAAGGTGACGGAAACTGGACGGCAGTCTCATACATGGTGTCTACCGGGAACCCACTAACACTGACTTATACCTTAATAGTAATACCCATCATCACGACTCCCAATGTAGAGCGGTTCTTTCTAATTTGCTTAACCATACGAAAGGTATTTCCGACACCGAGTGTCTCCCTGTGGGAATAAGACGATTATGCACGAAGTGGATGCAGAATGGCTACAAGCTGAAAGAAATAAATCGGGGCCTTAACAGGGCTGACAGTAAAACCAGGAAACCGAACAACGAGGAGGAACCCGTCGCTACCGCCAGTGTATATCAGTCAGATTGAACACACGGTGGAAACGCCCATCATGGAGCACAGGAGGTGTATCCATTTGGATTACCTGGAGAAACTGGTGGTAGCAGAACATTGCATTCGCAATGGTCATAGGATTGACTTCGACTGCACAAAATGACTGTGCCATAACAATGGTTTTCAGAACCACCTGGTAAAGAAAGACATTGAAGTAGAACTGGTGGAAATGAATTTTAACAAAGACAAAGGTCTTGCTCTAAGTAAGAACTGGAAATTAATCATAATCAAGGTAGGAGAGTGGAGACCTGATTGGATGCAGACTAACCAATCAGGAGGGACAGAATACAGGGATATAAATACCACCCGAATAGACATATCCAGGCATTGTCCCTGAAGATGATGATGGCAGAGTTTCTCATCAAAATGTTTGCTATAATCAATACCTGTGACGGCTTGAAGCCTGAGAAGAGTTTATTCATAAACTGTAGGAACTTTGGTAGATTAAGTTAAAATGCAAAATGCTACTTGGGGCTAATATTTATCCTTTATAGACAGGAGGCAGGACAATTTATCATGGAAAATACATAAATGGCAGAGAAATTGAAATTGAACAATCACTTTGAATCTGTCTTCAGGAAAGATGATACTAAAATCTGCCAGAAATACTGGAGAATGAAGGTCTAATGAGAACAACGAACTGAAGGAAATCAGTGAAATTAAAAGAAAGTAAGAGGGAAGTACGTTTGCTTTATGATTTTGTAAAATTGGTATTTCGTGCTCATAAATAACATGATAAATAAAGGGACAATGTCCCGAGACCATTGTTTTTCAAGTGCTTTCTGGAATCCTGAATATCTCCGTCACCTTTCCAATCAGAATCAGGTTTATTATCACCAGCATGTGTCGTGAAATTTGTTAACCTAGGCTTTGTCAAGTAAAACAATCTAGAGTGGTCCTTGGAGTAGATTCGCTTTCTGAGAGACAAGAAGAGCAGAAGGAAGATGATTCCTCACCCAGAGTTTAATTCAAAAACTCCAGAAAATGACATCATGCTGGTTCAGGTACTAAATATATGTTCTCAAGATTACTTAAAGGCTAATTCCACAGTCCTATGCTGCAATCATGCATTTGCCCAGAGCTGTTGTATGTTAATTTCAATGGCATATCTGTAATCCTTTGTTTTAATTTGTTGGTTCATTTGCTGTAGGCGTAGCTACTAATGCTGGCATTCTTGTCCATTTCTAATTGTCCTTAAACTGAGGAGGTGGAGTCAGCCTCATTGGTGGGTTTGGAGTCATGTTAAGGGCCAGTCCAGGTGTAGGCTGGCCGATTTCCTTTCCTGATGGACATTGGTTAAACATGTCTATTTCTCAACTATCAGCGTTTATCTTTAAATCCACATTTATCTAATAATTTGAATTTAATTCTATTGCGTTCTGTGGGGGGATTCAAACTCTTGTCCCTGGATTTTTGGCCTTTTGGATCCTAGACCTCTGGCTTCTGAACCTGGCAATTTTGTGCCAAATTTGTCTGGTTTCCAATTATCTGCTCTGGTTCAAGAGCCTGGTGGTTGAGGGTGAATAATAACTGTTCCTGAACTTGGTGGTGTGAGTCCTGAGGCCCCTGTACCTTCTTCCTGATGGCAACAGCAAGCAAACAGCATGACCTGGGTGGTGGGGGTCTCTGATGGTGGATGCTGCTTTCCTGTGTCAACGCTCCATGTATACTGTATGTGGGCAATGATGGGGAGGGCTTTACCCGTGATGGACGGGGCTGTGTCCACTACTTTTTATAGGATTTTCCTTTCCAGGGCATTGGTGTTTTCACCCCAGACTGTGCTGTAGCCAGTTAACATACTCTCCACCACACACCTATAGGAAGTTTGTCAAAAGTTAAGATGCCATACCAAATCAGTATTGTCAAAGCCTTGCTATCATTCCTAAATTGTGATCCTATAAAGAACATAATCATACAAATAATTCCATCTGTAGTTTTTTATAAAATTCAGCATGATTCCTTACTTCTGCAATCTATTAGTCTAATATTAAGCTCAAGCATACTGTACACTTTGTTATGAGAAGTCTTCCCAACTTGCCCTGCCACCTATAAATTATAGTCCTGTACCTGACACTTTTATTATACTTGCAACAGGGGCAGCCAGTGCTTGGGAACATCACAGCATTTTTCAGCTTGATGTTTACCTTTAAGTCATAGCATGCAGTTGTAAAAAATATATCATCTTTCCTTCATCATCACTGGGTTATAATTCTGAAAGCTCTAATTTATTGACTGAAGAGAATACCTTTGCCACTAAGATCAGGTGAACTTCAAGAAAGATATTGCCTCCAATTCCTTCTTGTAAAGAAAAATATAACTGGCCAAATTGTTCTCTAAAATATCACAAGAAATTGAGCAAAAATGGGTTAAATAATCTGAAGAGCGGCTACTACATTAGGCAGCCACCTACTGGTAGATGTTCTACATGACAAGCAACATTACCGTCAAACAAAAATTGGGAAATTCACTGCACTGTGACTGGCAATTACAGAATGGAAATGGTGTCATATATTCAATATGCACAAACTTGTTAGTAAGAACGATGAGATTATTTGTTCTGCTACAAATTGGTGTTCACCTTTGCAAGGGATTTTGACGATTGGATTTAAATATGAAAATAACGCAAACCTGAATGAACTAAATCATCCACATCAATGAATTTTTTTTTTATTTAACAGACATCAAAAGGACTTGAAAAAGAATTCCAACACAATATTTATGACAGAAATTCAGCAGAAGTTGTGAGAGAAATGGTTGCTCATTACCACTTACAAAATTTCACCAGGAGTTCAAAAAGTTTGAAAGCACAGAAAAGGGGATCCAACTGCAAGTTTACACAATCCAAAGGATTCAAGTGAAAATAGAAAAATGGTATATGACAAATCAGCTAACAATTTATATATTGGAAGAGGGTCACATTAAAGTATAATAACCCAGAGTTAACAGCCAGAGTTACAGTGAAGGACTTTCCTTTTAGGGGGACTCGCTGTCTACATTAACGAAAGATGGTGTAACCCCGGGCATGTGAGTACAAAGAGCTCCGTTTGTGAAAGAGATATTGAGCTGATCGCCGTGAGTATGAGGCCATATTACCTGCCTCGAGAATTCGCAAGCGTCATTGTTGTGAATGTGTATGTCCCGCCGCGTGCCGACGCAACGGTAGCATGTGACGTCATCAGCTCCGCTGTTGCTAGGCTTCAGACACAGCACCCTGAGGCACTGGTGATAATTACAGGGGACTTCAACCATGTGACTTTGGACAAGACACTACCTGCTTTCTCCCAGTACGTGGATTGCTACACCAGGGGTAATAGGACTATTGACCTACTGTATGCAAACGTAGAGGAGGCATATAGTGCATCCCCACTGCCTTCATTGGGGAAAGCTGATCACAACCTGGTTTTGTTACAGCCCAGATATAAATCAATTGTGATGAGGCATCCCACTACCACACGCTCTTTTAGGAAGTGGACTCCTGAAGCTGAACAGGCCCTGAGAGACTGCTTCGGTACTACTAACTGGGATGTACTGCAAGGGGGGCTCTGTGGGGGCGTTGAGGAGGTCACTGAATGCACAACGGACTATATTAACTTTTGTGTGGATGCAGTTGTCCCTGTTAGAACTGTTCGCTGCTATCCCAATAATAAGCCCTGGATCACTAGTCACATCAAAGGCCTCCTAAACCAGAAGAAGAGGGCCTTTAAAGATGGTGATCGGTTGGAGCTTAAAAGAGTTCAGAAGGAACTCAGAGTACAGATAAGGGGGGCAAAGGAGCAGTATAGGAGGAAGCTAGAACAAAAGCTGCAGAAAAAAAGCATGAAGGAGGTGTGGGATGGGATGAAGATCATCACCGGATGCGGTGCAAAGCGGGGGGCGAACATAAGTGGAGATGTGGAGAAAGCGAACCAGCTGAACAACTTCTTCAACAGGTTCGACAGCTCAATCTCATCCTCACCGCAGAAATCCACACCAGGCTTACTTCCCTCACAGGAAAATAGCCACTCACAGGAGACCTTGCCCACGCCCAGGATTACGGCTGCACAGGTGGAAGGTCAACTGAGGAAGATCTGTACCAGCAAGGCGGCTGGACCGGATGGAGTTTCCCCACGATTACTGAGGGCCTGTGCGACTGAGCTGGGAGAACCACTACAGCGCATCTTCAACATGAGCCTGGAGCAGAGAAGAGTACCCAGACAGTGGAAAACATCCTGTATTGTCCCGGTACCGAAGAAACCACAACCAAAGGAGTTGAATGACTTCAGACCTGTTGCCTTGACGTCGCACGTGATGAAGACCATGGAGCGGCTGATAATACAGAATCTGAGGCCACAAACCAGGCACGCCCAGGATCCTCTTCAGTTTGCATATAAGGAGAAGGTGGGAGTGGAGGATGCTATCACGTATTTGCTGCACAAATCACTCTCTCACCTAGATGGGGTCAGTTGTGCTGTGAGGATTACATTCCTTGACTTCTCTAGTGCCTTTAACACCATCTAGCCCAAAATCTTAAGGCACAAACTAACGGAGATGGGAGTAGACTCTCACATGGTGGATTGGATAGTGGACTACTTGACAGATAGACCTCAGTATGTGCGGTTGGGAGACTGTAGGTCTGACACGGTGGTAAGCAGCACAGGAGCGCCGCAGGGAACCGTACTCTCTCCGGTCCTGTTCACCCTGTACACATCAGACTTCCAATATAACTCGGAGTCCTGCCATGTGCAAAAGTTCGCTGATGACACGGCCATAGTGGGGTGTGTCAGGAATGGACAGGAGGAGGAGTATAGGAAACTGATACAGGACTTTGTGATATGGTGCAACTCAAACTACCTGCGTCTCAATATCACCAAGACCAAGGAGATGGTGGTGGACTTTAGGAGATCTAGGCCTCATATGGAGCCAGTGATCATTAATGGAGAATGTGTGGAGCAGGTTAAGACCTACAAGTATCTGGGAGTACAGTTAGACGAGAAGCTAGACTGGACTGCCAACACAGATGCCTTGTGCAGGAAGGCACAGAGTCGACTGTACTTCCTAAGAAGGTTGGCGTCATTCAATGTCTGTAGTGAGATGCTGAAGATGTTCTATAGGTCAGTTGTGGAGAGCACCCTCTTCTTTGTGGTGGCGTGTTGGGGAGGAAGCATTAAGAAGAGGGACGCCTCACGTCTTAATAAGCTGGTAAGGAAGGCGGGCTCTGTCGTGGGCAAAGTACTGGAGAGTTTAACATCGGTAGCTGAGCGAAGGGCGCTGAGTAGGCTACGGTCAATTATGGATAACTCTGAACATCCTCTACATAGCACCATCCAGAGACAGAGAAGCAGTTTCAGCGACAGGTTACTATCGATGCAATGCTCCTCAGACAGGATGAAGAGGTCAATACTCCCCAATGCCATTAGGCTTTACAATTCTACCGCCAGGACTTAAGAACTTTTTAAAAGCTATTATTAAAGCTTTTTGAGATAGTGATTTAGATGCATATCATATTTTTTTACTGAGTTAAGTATTGTATGTAATTAGTTTTGCTACAACAAGTGTATGGGACATTGGAAAAAAGTTGAATTTCCCCATGGGGATGAATAAAGTATCTATCTATCTATCTATCTATCTATCTATCTATCTATCTATCTATCTATCTATCTTAAAGAAGGTTCCAAACAAAGATTCTGTGATTTCTGCATTAAGGATTTCTGCCTTGAGGCTATTGTCCTGCAGTTCAAAGTTACCATGGTGATCAACTGCTATTCACTTTAAGGTGTTCTCACAAACAGAAAACCTAGAAGCAATTTTTCTTTATCTTTGCAGACTTCTATATCAAAATTTGGAACAAGCCAATTATAAGGAAAAATTATATTTCACTGAAAAGAGTTCTTACTATAAAATTCATAAATTGCAAAAAGGTACCTAAATAAGCTACAACATGAATTTCATACAGGTTTTTGTGGTCAGACCATTTGCCAAGAATTAATTATAGGTTAGTCTGGGTGGACAAGGCACCCTAACCTCACAGATTTACTGGGATCAAAGTTGTAAACATCCTAGATATATGAAGCCAGGGAAAGGTGGAGTTTGCACCACGGAATCCAGTGGCTGTTAACGACGGGCTAACGAGCTGTTTCTAGAGACATCCAGTAAAAGGGGGTTTCATACAGAATGTTTTGAAAGTTCGAAGTTCAAATATTAATATTGAAAAACATTTATATCACTGTTTACAATGCTGAGATTTATTTTGTTGTGGGGACACTCGATAAATCTAATAACCATGATAGAATCGATGAAAGACCACACTAGGGCAAGCAAGCAGTGTGCAAAAGGCAATAAATAAACTCTGCAAATACAAAAGGGAAAATGAAAGAAATAAAGAAGCAGACGAATAGATGAATAAATAAATTAACAGGTAGATAGATAAACAAACAAGCAAGCAAGCAATAAATATCAAGAACATAGATGAAGAGTCCATGAAAGTGAGTCTACAGTTGTGGGTACAGTTCACTGATGGTGCAAATGAAGATGAATGAAGTTATCCTCTTTAGCTCAAAAGCCTGATGCTTGAGGGGTAATAAATGTTCCTGACCTGGAGGTGGGAGTCCTGAGGCTCCTGTACCTTCCTCCTGATGGCAGCAATGAGAAGAGAGCATGACTTGGGTGGTGGGAGTCCCTGATGAAGGATGCTGCTTTCCTGTAACTATGCTCCGTGCAGATGTGCTCAGTGGTCGGGAGGGCTTTACCCATGGTGGATCAATCATATCCACTACTTTTTGTAGGATTTTCCATTACAGACAAGGTGTTACATATCAGGCTGTGACGCAGCTAGTATCACACATCTAGAGAAGATTGTCAAAGTTTTAGTTGTCATGCCGAGTCTTTGCAATCTCCTAAGGAAGTCGAGGCACTGCCATGCTTTCTTCATAATTACACTTACTCACTGGGCCCAGGACAGATCCACTGAAATGATAGCACTAAGGAATTTAAAGTTGCTGACCCTCTCCACCTTTCTCTTCACCATTTACACCTCGGACTTCAACTACTGCACAGAATCTTGCCATCTTCAGAAGTTTTCTGATGACTCTGCCATAGTTGGATGCATCAGCAAGGGAGATGAGGCTGAGTACAGGGCTACGGTGGGAAAATTTGTCACATGGTGCAACCAGGGTCATCTGCAGCTTAATGTGAAAAAGACTAAGGAGCTGGTGGTGGACTTGAGGAGGGCTAAGGCCCCGGTGACCCCTGTTTCCATCCAAAGGGTCAGTGTGGACATGGTAGAGGATTACAAATATGTGGGGATACGAATTGACAATAAGGTGGACTGGTCAAAGAACACTGAGGCTGTCTACAAGAAGGGTCAGAGCTGTCTCCATTTCCTGAAGAGACTGAGGTAATTTAACATCTGCCGGACGATGCTGAGGATGTTCTACGAGTCTGTGGTGGCCAGTGCTATCATGTTTGCTGTTGAGTGCTGGTGCAGCAGGCTGAGGGTAGCAAACACCAACAGAATCAACAAACTCATTCTTAAAGCCAGTGATGTTGTGGGGGTGGAATTGGACTCTCTGACGGTGGTGTCTGATGTACTGGTTAGGCACAGGAGTACGTTCAGCCAGAGACTCATTCCACCAAGATGTAAAACTAAGCGTCATAGGAAGTCATTCCTGTCTGTGGCCATCAAACTTTACAACTCCTCCCTCGGAGTGTCAGACACCCTGAGCCAATAGGCTGGTCCTGGATTTATTTCCACTTGGGATAATTTACTTATTATTATTTAATTATTTATTGTTTTATATTGATATATTTCTACACTATTCTTGGTTGGTGCAACTGTAACGAAACCCAATTTCCCTCAGGATCAATAAAGTATGTCTGTCTGTCTGTATCTGCTCGTCTCCTGGGATTTTCGGGTAAAACATTCTCTAGCTTTTACGGAGAATGGTGTGATAAAGAAGAAAAAGCATCCAGTGAGTAGAAGTTCTGTCGGCAAAAACGCTTTGTTGGTGAGAGAGGGAAGATGAGAATGGCCAGACTGGTTCAAGCAGACAGGAAGTCGACAGTAACTCAAATAACCACGTGTTACAACAGTGGTGTTCAGAAGAGCATCTCTGAACTCACAGTATGTCAAACCTTGAAGTAGATGAGCTACAGCAGGAGAAGACCATGAACAGACACTCAGTGGCCACTTTTTTTAGCTGCAGGAGGTACCTAATAATGTGGCCACTGAGTATATATCTGACCATTCAAACTGAAACATGCTAATAAAAATAAATGCCAATAATACAGTGATACACATATTAATGACGATGTGACAACAGTGTAAAAGGAATTATTTTATGAAAGCTAAGATTGGGAGCTAAGCACTTAATCACAAAATTTTTTTTTAGTCATAAAACACGTAGCTTACTTTTCACAGTGTGCTGCAGTTAGAACCCAGTTTGGCCTGATTACCTCCGCAATAGGGAACAAACGAACCGTTCCTGAAATGTCGTTGGAGAGATGCCACAAAAGGTCTTGAATGCAGTTTGACTTCATGACCTCCAATAATTTTAGCTCCGGGATCACACACAGTTTATGAACATCACTGACAATGGCAGCAATTATTAGCCATCTCTAATTAACCTTGACAGGGGTAACCCTAGAGTAGTTGTACCATGGCCTTGCACAGCAATTCGATTGTACAAGAGTGTAAGAAGGTGCAGAGAGTAATGGACTCAGCCCAATATGGCGCTGGATCAATTGCTGTAGAAAGCGGGGGGTGGGGGGAGGTAAAGATATGATTAGTGGTAGGTTTCCTTTACAGATGGTGTACATTGCGGAGGATAATGTGTTGGATGCAGAGGCTGATGGGCGAGTAGGCAAGGACGAGAGGGACTCTATCACTATTATGGCAGAGGGAAGATGGGGTGAGTGTAGATGTACAGGAAAATGAGGAGATTCTCTAGCTTTTACAGAGAATGGTGTGATAAAGAAGAAAAAGCATCCAGTGAGTAGAAGTTCTGTCGGCAAAAACACTTTGTTGCTGAGAGAGGGAAGATGAGAATGGCCAGACTGGTTCAAGCAGACAGGAAGTCGACAGTAACTCAAATAACCACGTGTTACAACAATGGTGTTCAGAAGAGCATCTCTGAACTCACAGTATGTCAAACCTTGAAGTAGACGGGCTACAGCAGGAGAAGACCATGAACAGACACTCAGTGGCCACTTTTTTTAGCTACAGGAGGTACCTAATACTATGGCCACTGAGTATATATCTGACCATTCAAACTGACACTTGCTAATAAAAATAAATGCCAATAATACGGTGATACACATATTAATGATGATGTGACAACAGTGTAAAAGGAATTATTTTATGAAAGCTAAGATTGGGAGATAAGCACTTGTAAGTTAATCACAAAATATCTTTTTTATTCATAAACCACATAGCTTACTGTTCACAGTGTGCTGCAGTTAGTACCCAGTTTGGTCTGATCAAAGTACCTCTGCAATAGTGAACATATTTACTGTTCCCGCTAAGTCGTTGGAGAGATACCATGAAAGGTCTTGAATGCGGTTTGACTTCATGACCTCCAATAATTTTAGCTCCGGGATCTGCAATATATAGAAGATACTGACATTTTATTTCACATACTTGTTTATTCACACACAGGATGTGAACATCACTGACAATGCCAGCAATTATTAGCCATCTCTAATTACCCTTGACAGGGGTAACCCTAGAGTAGTTGTACCATGGCCTTGCACAGCAATTTGATTGTACAAGAGTGTAAGAAGGTGCAGAGAGTAACGGACTCAGCCCAATATGGCACTAATATTGTTGTGAGATGGACTCAAGAAAGCTTTCAAACTGCTCCCTCAAGTGGCCACCCTCTCAGAATCAGAATCAGGTTTAATATCACCAGCATCGTTTGGGAAATTTTTTGTCTTTGTGACAGCAGTACAAATGAATACAGAAGAATGGAGGAAAAAACATGAATTACAGTAAATATAAGTAGTGCAAAAATAAAAATATAAAAAGTGATGAGATGGTCTTCACGGGTTCAATGTCCATTCAGAAATCGGATGGCAGAGGGGATGAAGCTGATCCTGAGTTGTTGAGTGTGTGCCTTCAGGCTCTTGTACCTCCTTCCTGATGGCCGCAATGAGAACAGGGCATGTCCTGGGTGATGGATGCCACCTGATGAGGCATCGCTCCTTGAGATGGAGGCTAATACCCATGATGGAGCTGACTAATTATACAACTCTCTGCAGGTGATTGCGATCCTGTGCAGTCCCATGCAGCCAGTTAGACTGCTCTCCACAGTACATCTGTAGAAATTTACGAGTGTCTTTGGTGACATACCAAATCTCATCAAACTCCTAATGAAATATAGCCACTGTTGTGCTTTCAGGCTTTAGGATTAGTTGTTCCCATCATGCAACACTGCACTTGGTTCCAGCTTTGACATCGGCGCCTGATTTAGGAAGTTCCAATGTTGACACGTACTTGTTCAGAACAGCTTCACGGGCCAACTGTTCACATTAACAGACAAAACAGATTGGATTATAAGTATTACCCCTGGCTATATTCTACATGTTTGCACTCTGGATTCATATATTATGATGATGTTTTCTACACAACTTAGATCCACAATCAACTCTGTTAGGTTTCTATCTATTGACTCAGTGTACAAGAAACTTAGGAGGATTCGCCATTTTGCAGCGCATGGAGTAGTCGCATTCTTAGCGGCTTCCTTTTTTATATATACTTTATATCCCACTGACAGATCCTTTTTAGCTCTGATGATTTATTACTTCTACTGAAGGATTTATTACTTTTACTGAAGGATTTACAATCTAATTACAATAGCTGACAAAAGTCGTTTTGGCCTTGAACTGAGAAGCAGCAAGACTTTTCCTGAAACGGAACAAACGCAACAATGTAAGAAGGTGGAGGAACCTGTTACTTTAGCAGAGATATTTTCTTCAATACAAGACATGAAGTCGGACTTCGGGTCACTTAATACCAAGATTGATAAGCTGACCGGATCAAACGGGAAGCTTGAAAAAGCTTTCTCTACGGTTCAAGATTCTCTGAAATATCTGGACTGTCAACTTCAAACACTTCAGCAGACTACAACCCGAATTGAGAATGAGCATGATCTATTAACTATTAAAGATCAAGCAAACTATTAAAGATCTACGAATGAAGATATCTTCGATGGAAAAGAAAATCAATGAAATTACCTCAGAACTACCTAAAATGAAGAAAAAAATGGTTGATTTAGATAGTAGAGGGCGTCGGGGGAATTTGTGTATTCTGGGACTGCCTGAAAATACAGAAGCTGGCGATCTGTTAAGATTTTTCTCAAATATGTTGTACTCACTTTTTAGTGAGACCCTGGAAGCTAGCCCTTTAATTGACAGTGTCCATAGAATTCCATTTTCTTGCCGTTCATCCGAATTACATCCTCGACCAATTGTGCTTTCTCTGCATTATTATACAACCAAGGAAGCCATACTTCGAGAAGCCAGAAAAAAATGAAAGTTAATCTTTAAATCAACAGAAATTTGTATACTAGAAGATTATCTTCCTGAAATCTTTGCGGAAAGAAGGAAATACCGAGAAGTCATTAGTGAAATGTATAAATTAGATTTATACCCTTCCCTTCGCAACCCAGCAAGGCTGATAATTCATCCTGAAAAGTTTCAGTCATTGAGAACCTACTCTCCCCAGGAGGGATGGGAGTACATTAAAAATCTTAAAGTTAAGCCTACTGAATAAAATCTTAAAGTTAACCCAATTACCCAATAGGTAATTCTGAAGTATTTTGTTGTATGAGATGTTTATGGATCTTCTGAGTCAAGTCTATTCTATACATTTTTTAGTCTCGGGTATGGGACGTGGCTGACTAAACTTTTTTTTACTTATGAATATTTAGTATATGCATAACTGTTTTGTAGGGAACTTTCATAGAATTATACTCTAATGGTCCATACAGGACCTGTCGTGTATTAATCTTCTTATTTCTTTTATTTGTTTTAATGCTAACATAGTTTCAGGTTTCTTATATATATACTCAATTATTCTTTTTTTTTCGAGAGAAAGAAAATGTTGTGATGTTGTGGGGGTGGAACTGGACTCTCTGACGGTGGTGCCTGAAAAGAGGATGCTGTCCAAGTTACATGCCATCTTGGACAATGATTCCCATCTACTCCATAATATACTGGTTAGGCACAGGAGTACATTCAGCCAGAGACTCATTCCACCGAGATGTAACACTGAGCGTCATAGGATGTCATTCCTACCTGTGGCCATCAAACTTTAAAACTCCTTCCTGGGAGTGTCAGACACCCCGAGCCAATAGTCTGGTCCTGGACTTATTTCCACTTGGCATGATTAACATTATTATTTAATTATTTATGGTTTTATATTGCTATATTTTTACACTATTCTTGGTTGGTGCAGCTGTAACAAAACTCAGTTTCCCTCGGGATCAATAAAGTATGGACCTCTGGTTTCCTTCTCCTGAAGTCAATAATCATCTCCTTGGTCTTGGTGACATTGAGTAAGAGGTTGTTGTTGTGCCACCACTCAGTCAGATTTTAATACCCCCTTCTATATGCTGATACATCACCATCTTTGATTTGCCTATGACAGTAGTGACATCAGCAAAGATAAACATGGCACTGGAGTTGTGCATAGCCATAGTCATAAGTGTAAAGTGAGTAGAGGAGGGAGCAAAGCACACAGCTTTGTGGAGCATTTGTGCAAATGGAGATCATGGAGGAGATATTGTTACCAATCTGAACTGACTGGGTTTTGTAAGTGAGGAAAACGAGGATCCAATTGCACAGGAAGGTATTAAGGCCAACATCTTGAAACTTATTGATTAGTTTTGAGAGGATGAGAGCATTGAATACCAAGCTGTAGTCAATAAGGAGCATCCTGATGTGTGTGCCTTTGCTGTCCAGATGTTCCAGGGTTGAGTGAAGAGCCAATGAAATGGCTTCTGCTGTGGACTTGTGCTGGTCGGTAAATTGGAGTGGATCCAAGTTGCTTCTCAGGCAGGAGTTGACACATTTCATCAGCAACCTCTCAAAAAGCGTCATCACGGTGGACGTAAGTGCTACTGGACGATAGTCATTGAGACAGGTTACCATAGACCGGAATATGCTCAGGGAGTGGCTATCTATAAACATGACATTAACGTCAATGTATATGCAAGATCTGTGACTGGCTCTATAGAGAAGTGCACTGAAGACGTCTCTGTTAATAAACGGATCTATGTGAGTGCAAATCTGAAGCCAGGGGCCCAGGCAGAGCTGAGAAATTGTGACACTGCCTTCAGGACAGAGAATAAGACAACTCTCCGGTGAGCAAGAGCTGTGCTTTCCCGTGCCATCAGGAAGACAAAATGGGATTATTCTCAGAGAATTCACAGACATTTCTGTGACACCAGAGACATAAGTCACATGAGATTCTAACAAACATCTTCAATATCTCTCTGGAGCAGTTCACTGTCCCCGCAGGCTTTAAGATGACCACCTTCATCCCGGTGCCCAAGAATACGACAGTAACCTGCCTCAGCACTGACCATCCAGTGGCACTGACGTCAACAATAATGAAGTGCTTTGACTTGCTGGGTATGGATCATATTAAACCCCATCTTTTTGCTACATTGCATCCTTTCCAGTTCACTTTTCACTCCAATCAGTCCACTGATGATGTCACAGCCTCTACACTCCACTCTGTCCTGTCCCACCTGGAAAATGGTGCCTCAAATGCCAGGATGCTCTAGATCCTGGAATTCTTGACAGTAAGGTCACAGTCAGTTCATGAGGGCAGAAACATCTCTAGCTTCATACGCTGAGCACCAGCACTCTCAGGGCTGTGTGTTCAGCCCTTTTCTGTCCACACTGTTGACACATGACTGATCAAACCAAATCATCAAGTTCACTGATGACACAACAGTGGTTGGCATCAACAATGATAATGAGACACGTACAGAGAGGAGGTAGAGTGGTTGGTGGAACGGTACGAGCACAGCAACTTGAGTCTCAACATGGACAAGACCAAAAAAATGATTGTGCGATTTCGGAAGGTGCAGGCTGATCACTCCTCACTGTACATACACAGCTCCTCCGTGGAGAGAGTTAGGAGCTCCAAGATCTGGGAATGCTCATAATGGACAATCTCACCTGGCCCCTCAAGGCCTCCTGTCTGATCAAGAAAGCTCAACAGTATCTCCACATCATGAGGAGATTGAGGCAAGTGAGGCTCCCCGGATCATCGGGGTCTCTCTATCACCCGTCTGAAATATTTATCAGGAGCACTGCATATGCAGGGCCCTTAGCCTTGTCAATGATCCCTCCCGTTCGTCTAACAATCTCTTTGACCATGATCATCAGCCAGGTGATACCGTAGCATTAGGACAAGAACTGTTAAGATGGGAAACAGCTTCTTCCCCCAGATCATAAAACTACTGAACTCCCTGTCACCAACCAAGTCTCATCGCATATGAAGTGCCAGTTGCATTATACTGTTTTGTTAAATTTGTATCGGATAAGCAACTTATTATTTGTTAATTGATTTGTCGTAGTGTTACTTTATGTGTTGTATGTGTGAGTTATATTTGCTGTGTTGTGCACGTTCATCCAGAGGAATGTTGTTTAGTTTGATAGTATGCAGGTATATAACTTACTTATTTTATTGTCACCAAACAATTGATACTAGCGCGTACAATCATCACAGCAATATTTGATTCTGCGCTTCGCGCTCCCTGGAGTACAAATCAAAGTAAATATAATAAAAATTTAAATTATAAATCATAATTAGAAAATAGAAAAGGGGACGTAAGATAATGCAAGTTAGGTCCGGATATTTGGAAGGTACGGCCCAGATCCGGGTCAGGATCCGTTCAGCAGTCTTATCACGGTTGGAAAAAAGCTGTTCCCAAATCTGGCCATACGAATCTTCATGCTCCCGAACCTTCTCCCGGAGGGAAGAGGGACAAAAAGTGTGTTGGCTGGGTGGGTCGTGTCCTTGATTATCCTGGCAGCACTGCTCCAACAGCGTGCGGTGTAAAGAGAGTCCAAGGATGGAAGATTGGTTTGTGTGATGTGCTGGGCTATGTTCACGATCTTCTGCAGCTTCTTCCAGTCTTGGACAGGACAACTTCCATACCAGGTTGTGATACACCCTAGAAGAATGCTTTCTACAGTGCATCTATAACTATTAGTGAGGGTTTTAGGGGACAGGCAAAATTTCTTCAGCTTTCTCAGGAAGTAAAGGCGCTGGTGGGCCTTCTTGGCAGTGGAATCTGCTTGGTTAGACCAAGTCAGGTCATTTGTGATATTCACCCCGAGGAACTTAAAGCTTTTGACCTGTTCCACCTGCGCACCACCGATGTAGATGGGGTTGTGCGGTCCGCTACTCCTTCTGAAGTCAAAAACCATTTCTTTTGTCTTGCTGACGTTGAGGGATAGGCTATTGTTTTTGCACCATGCCACCAGGTTCTTAATATCCTTTCTGTACTCAGACACTTCATTACCCAAGATACGGCCTACAATTGTGGTGTCATCAGCAAGCTCATATTGAGTTCGATGGAAACTTGGCCACACAATCATGGGTGTACAGTGAGTACAGCAGGGGACTGAGTACACAGCCTTTGTCAATAAGGGGACAGGAGGCTGGACCCAAGTGCAGGACACAGGCACTTAAGTACTAGGGGCAGGACAGCAACAACTAAACGATAGACAAGATGTGGTGACCGTGGTGTGCATGAGGGACGTGACATTCAAGTTGATTCTGGGGTTCCGGGAGAGTCTTGGAGTTCAGGCAAGGCAGGATTTTGGAGTTCACTGGGTGGGCCGCATAACTCCAGGGCAGGGCCCAGACCTCCCAGGCAGGAAAGGGGCAGAGTCCTCCACCAGGCAATGGACTATAACAGCCTTGTGGGGCACCGGTGCTCAAAGTGATTGTAGAGGAGAGCTTGTCCCCTATTTTCACAGCCTGGGTCCTGTCTGTGAGGAAGTTGAAGATCCAGCTGCAGAGCTGAGTTCTAAGACCCAGGTTCTGGAGCTTAGGAATCAGTTTATTTGGAATGATGGTATTAAAGGCAGAGCTGTAGTCAATGAAAAGGAGCCTTACATATGTGTCTTTATTCTCCAGGTGTTCTAAGGAGGAATGTAGTGCCAGAGAGCTGGCCCCTGCCGTTGACCTGTTGCTCCAGTAGGCGAATTGCAAAGCATCGAAGTTGACCGGTAGGCTATGGTTGATGTGTGCCATAACCAATCGCTCGAAGCACTTCATAGCAATTGATCTAGAGCCACAGGTCAATAGTCATTCAGGCATGTCACCTTGCTTTTCTTCAGCACCGGGATTATCGTTGCCTTCTTAAAACACGAGGGGATCTTAGACTGAAGTAGGAAGCAGTTGAAGATGTCAGCAAACAGTCCAGCTAGCTCACTTGCACAGGCCTGGAGAACCTGTCCCAGGATGCCATCTGGGCCCGGCGGCTTCCTAGGATTTATCTTCACGAAGGCTCCTCCAGTGTCTGTTGTTGTTTAAATAACAACAAACTGAACTTGAACTTTGAATCCTCAAGTACCAAACCAAAGTATGTAAAATTTCAGGATATTTTATGGTGATGACTTCATAAATATTTAAGGTTTACATTGGTTCTTGTGCCTTCAGTTTGATTGCATTGGGCAAGATGGCAGTTGATGAAGTTAAACTGGGTATTGACTGCTGTTTCTCAACATTTGTTATTGGCTACACAGGCACTAAAGTCATAAACTTCCTGTAGGTTTTATTGAGCAATAAGAGTGAACACTGGCAGTGGCTGCATCATCATTACTGCAGAGTCCTGGCACATGCCAGACAGGGCACCTGCATTGAGCTCCTTGTCTAGTTCAAATGTTTTGTGCCCATGGATCTTGGTGGAGTCAGGAAGAGAAGTCAGATCCCTGCCCTTGTTGCCTGCCAAGGAAGAATCAGTCCTCAACATAATGCTCAGAGAAAACCATGAATCCTGGTAATATTTTACATTTATTTCTTGTTAGTCTCTCCATCTATTCATTCTAAAGGTAGTTGGTGTAATTTTAGAAGTGGAATTAAAGTTCACTGCATTTCTATTTTTGATAAACTATCCAGCTTTATATCATCATAATGACAAAGGCATCCTTGGCAGGTAGATGCACAGTGACTGATCGGAATTTAACTTTCTTGTACACTGAGTAAATAGATAGAAACCTAACAGAGTTGATTGTGGATCTATGTTGTGTAGAAAACATCATCATAATATATGAATCCATAGTGTAAACATATAGTATTTAGCCAGTGGTAATACTTATAATCCAGTCTGTTTTGTCTGTTAATTTGAACAGTTGGCCCGTGAAGCTGTTCTGAACAAGTACGTGTCAACATTGGAACTTCCTAAATCAGGCGCCGATGTCAAAGCTGGAACCAAGTGCAGTGTTGCATGATGGGAACAACTAATCCTAAAGCCTGAAAGCACAACAGTGGCTATATTTCATTAGGAGTTTGATGAGATTTGGTATGTCACCAAAGACACTCGCAAATTTCTACAGATGTACCGTGGAGAGCAGTCTAACTGGCTGCATGGGACTGCACAGGATCGCAATAACCTGCAGAGAGTTGTATAATTAGTCAGCTCCATCATGGGTACTAGCCTCCATCTCAAGGAGCGATGCCTCATAAGGTGGCATCCATCACCCAGGACATGCCCTGTTCTCATTGCGGCCATCAGGAAGGAGGTACAGGAGCCTAAAGGCACACACTCAACAATTCAGGAACAGCTTCATCCCCTCTGCCATCCGATTTCTGAATGGACATTGAACCCCTGAAGAACATCTCATCACTTTTTATATTTTTATTTTTGCACTACTTATATTTACTGTAATTCATGTTTTTTCCTCCATTCTTCTGTATTCGTTTGTACTGCTGTCACAAAGACAAAAAATTTCCCAACCTATGCTGGTGATATTAAACCTGATTCTGATTCTGAGAGGGTGGCCACTTGAGGGAGCACTTTGAAAGCTTTCTTGAGTCCATCTCACAACAATATTATTTGCTGCAATTATTACTGTGTCCCAGCTGCCCAGAGGATGAAAGGGTCTTTCAGTCATCGATAAAAGAAGGCATTCACAGCTGATAAAATTCCAATAAAGAATTAAAACATGACAGTGAAGAACTTCCGGTACAAATTCCTAACATCTTTCGTTTCTGGGAAGGGAAGAACATGCTAGAGGGTTTTGCTTTTGTAGACAACATAACCATGACCTTCTTCAAGATAGGAGATGTCTATTTGTGGCAACTGCAGAGGGGTTTCCCTCCTCTTTCCTGAAACACTGTACAATAAACACAGTAATCACTGCGTACCAGATTCATAATACAGGTAGAGTGTAGCACCAACAGGGAAGGCCTGTGAATGTTCATCCTGATAGGAGGATTGAGAAGGGAGTGAGCTCATGGAAGTGGTCCTAAAACTGATGGATTAAACTCAAAGAGTCAATTGCTGAATTTGAACACACAGCAGTGGTTGGCCTTATCAAAAACGATGACAAGACAGAGTATGGGGAGGAAGTGGAGCGGCTGATGGATTGGTGTGAGAAGAACAATCTAAGCCTGAATGTGGAGAATACAAAGGAAATGATTGTGGATTTCTGGAAGTTGCAGATGAACCATTGCCCTCTGCAGATACATTGCTCCTTTGTAGAGAGAGTTAAATGCACCAAGTTCTAGGGAGTTCACATTATGGAAGACCTCACCTGGTCCCTTAATATCACCTCCCTGAACAAGAAGGCAGAGCAACGCCTGCAATTCCTAAGATTGAGGTAAGCAAGGCTCCCAATCCACATCTGAACTACATTTTACGGGAGCATCATTGAGAGCTTCCTGACAAGATACATCTCCATCTGGAATAGGAGATGTTCAGCATCAGACCAGAAGTCCCTACAAAGGACAGTGAGAACTGCTGAGAGGGTCATAGGGGTCTCCCTACCATCAACTGGGTCATTTATCAGGTGTGCCGCATTCATGATCCCGTAGCATTATGAGAGCTCCCTCACATCCATCCAGCGTCCTCTTTGACGTTTAACCTACAGGTAAGAAACTACGATGCATAAAAACAAGAACGGTCGAGATGAGAAATAGTTTCATCCTTCATACCATTAGGTTCTGAACACCTGGCCACTTCATATTCAAAGCGTCACTGGTTAATCGGTTTCAAACCTTACAATATGTTATATTAATGCACTTCAGTTTGTTATTTATGGGTGATTCATGTGCAGATTTTATCCTTACCTTCATAAGTTATCGTGTGTAATGTGTGTTATGTGATTTACACCCTGGTTTGATGAAAAGTTGTCTTGTTTCTCTATACATGACATGGTTTTATATGTTGTATACATGTATGTAGTTAAATGCCAATAAACCTCACTTGACAATGCTCAGCTATGTAGAATAATAAATAGGAGATCTAAATGAAATGTGCAGAATGGTGTACTCGATCAACAAATTATAATTCATGGATAGTTTATTGAAACATTGTTCCTGGCCAAAAAGTGGCTTCAAATAGCTTGTTTTTTTAGGGCAGAAATTATTTAATGGAGAAGGTAAAGGAAATAATCACTTCCTGGTGGAATACTTTTCCATTAAACCAGTTACTTCCATGTGCTGTTCATATTGATGAACCTGCTTTTCCCCATCTTGAGGCACGTACCAAATCACAGGAAGAGCAACAATAGATTTCACTATTTACACAAACCCAATGGCAATGCATGTTGGAGCTTTCAGGTGAAACGATGATCATTGTTGAACAGTCACAGTGCAACTACAAGTCTGTCACCCTACTTGGTTGATTTAAGCACGACTACTGAAAGGAACACACTGCCAACATCATGACACCTAACTGGGCAGTTACAAAATGGACTCTAGGCAGTAACTTTCTAAAATGTGTTAGATTATTTTTACTTATTGAATGGGTTGTTTTTAGGATAAAGGTGTTTCTGGCAAGGACAGTTTTATTGCCCATCCCTAACTGGCCTTGAGAGAGTTTTGACAAGAGTAATAGCAATCGCATCACTTGTTAGGCCACAACAGAGGACATTTATGAGTCAGCTAAACAGTGTGGAATGGATCTGAGTCTGAATTCACATGTAGGGCAGGTAAGTATGACAGACATATTTTCTCCAGAAGACGTTAGAGATCAGAGCCATCATTGTGAAGACTAGTTTCTGTTCAACCCCTAAAATTCCTTAATATTAAGTGAAATTAAATTCCACAGCTACTGTGCTGAACTCAGGTCCAGCACTCTGGATTGCTGCTTTGGTAACATAACTCCACGCTGCATCCATGTATGGTGAGCATGTGAAAGGAGAACTATCGAAAGTTCCTTCAGCTCTGAGAAACTCCTTGTAAATTGGCTTTCACCACACACATCACTGAAATGGAAGCACCTTCTTTATTTAAGACTGCAGTTACTGGAGAAACAAAAGAAAGCCAACCAATAATCAGGCAGGGAGCTTAGATAGTACAGACAGTTTCCTTATATTTTCATTGAAGTGTCCAATTGCATTGATTGTAACACATCAAAGAAGAATTACCTGCTCTAATTACTAAAATGGCTTTCTACAATTTTTTCAGCCAAATACAACTGATCCTGACATCTTGTGGAAAACATACTTCATTGAATGCAGCATGTAACCCATGAAGAAGGAAAATGGAGTCTCCTCCTGCCATGTATTCTAGTACATTGGATCTTCTTGTTGCCTCAGACTTCTGATTTCCTCTGAATAATTTGGGGAGCTCTCACTTTTCTGCAACCTCTTGGCCTCCTTGGTTTCATAATCTGTGCATTTACTGACTGACTGCGATGGGGTGTCTGCATCTGAGAGACAATACCCTTCTCTGCTGATTAAATTTCAGCCTGGTTCTATCAGTAAGAATTTAAGATCAGTATTTACATTTGTTTAAAGAGCTTTCCAGCCATCTAGCTGTAAAAAAAATCAAGAATCAAAAAGAAAGGATGCTACTAATCTAACAAATCAGACCAGCACATCATCAAGATCATTGAAACATATTACAAACTACAGAAGCTGCAGCACTACTCTCTACAGAAAACCACTCGACGCTGCATATTTTACCCACATCTAATATTCCATCTTTACATGGAACAGCATCTGTGCAATCCGTCACCATTTTGTACATAAATTGATTCCTTCTTAAAGATGATTCAGCTCTTCTTTTGGGTCTTTGGGTGGAGAAGCCCCAACAGATCAGTGTGCAGTGTTTCTCACCCTGTGAAATATACTTCAGGTAAATGGTCATATGTTCCTTGGCAGCAAGTGGCTCGTCACCCTTCCCAGAGCTGAATGTTTCATTAATAATGAAACCCACCAGTACCGTCAAACTGACCTTCAAAAGTGAACTTTAAAACAACCTTCTCCACAATTTGAAATGATATTTTAAATTTTTGTCACTTTACTGCAACTTTTTGCAATGATATGTTCATGTTGTCTTGTAAAGTCATCAAAACACAAATGAAGTCCATCTAACACTACTGCTCTATTGGTTTATTGTCACATGTACTGAGATGTAATTAAAAGATTGCATTTGCTTGCTATCCAGACATCGTATCATACATAAGTACATTGAGGAGGTAAAAAGAGAAACAGAATGCATTGTATTGCAGTTACAGAGTGATGCACCATCAGTAACTCTCGGAGACGGGAGGTGAACGATAGGCTTTTATTAGCAGCAGGAGACCACGATTAGCAGCAAGAGACCACCACACAACATCCTGGAGACTGAGGGAGGAGCAGTGTCTCCAATCGCCTTTATACAGGGGTCTGTGGGAGGAGCCACAGGAACAGTCAGCAGAGGGGCGAGTCCAGACAGGTATATGTAGTTCAATAAATTCACCCCCCCCCCCCTTTTGTTTTAAAAGAATCCCCATGGGGCGAAGTTTCTTACAAGTATATTTTCAGGTTAAGTCTATCAGGCGGTCGAATCTGTCGCTGCGATCTACGTAGCACCGGTGGTGATTGCACCGGTGACGGTGGTTGTGCTGGCTCCGGCCTGACTTGAGGTGCCAGCCCGTTAGGTGTCAGTAATCCCTCATGCGTGTGCGAGGCGCCCGATATGGGAGTGTCGTGAGGAGTCTGTGTAGGGCTTGGTGTGCGCGGTGTCAGGTGGGTATACACCTCGGTGGGTACAAGGTTCATAGTCACCGTGGAGTGTTCGGGATAGTGGTCTGCTGCTCCTGCGGGTGCCAGGTCACAGACAGAGACCGTGTCCTCCCACCCATCAGGTAAGACCACGTAGGCATACTGGGGGTTCGCATGAAGTAGGTGAACCCTCTCGACCAGCGGGGAGTATTTATTGCTCCTCGCATGTTTCCGGAGCAGCACTGGCCCTGGGGACGTCAGCCAAGCCAGTAGGGTGGTCCCAGTGGCAGACTTCCTGGGAAAAGAAAAGAGTCGCTCATGAGAGGTGGCATTGGTGGACGTGCATAACGGAGCGGATGGAGTGGAGTGCCTCGGGGAGGACCTCCTGCCAGCGAGAGACCGACAATCCCTTTGACTTAAGGGCTAAGAGTGTGGCCTTCCACATAGTGGCATTCTCCCTCTCCACCTGTCCATTTCCCCGGGGATTATAGCTCGTGGTCCTACTAGTAGCAATATCCCTAGCCAGCAGGTACTGGCGCAGCTCATCACTAATAAACGAGGACCCTCTATCACTGTGGATATAGCAGGGATATCCGAACAGAGTGAAGAGCTGGCGCAGGGCTTTTATGCCGGACGTGGCAGTGGTATCAGGGCAGGGGATGGCAAAGGGGAACCGCGAGTACTCGTCGATAATGTTGAGAAAATAGACATTGTGGTCGGTGGAGGGAAGGGGGCCCTTAAAGTCGACACTCAGTCGCTCAAAGGGGCGGGTGGCCTTGACAAGTTGTGCCTTTTCAGGACGGTAGAAGTGTTGTTTGCATTCTGCGCAGACTTGGCAGTCCGTGGTCATCATCCTGATGTCCTCAAGAGAGTAAGGCAGGTTCCGGGTTTTCACGAAATGGTAAAGTCGGGTGACCCCTGGGTGGCAAAGATGTGCATGGAGGACATATAGCCGGTTGAGCTGTGCGCTGGCACACGCTCCCCGGGATAGGGCATCAGGGGGCTCATTGAGCCTTCCAGGCCGGTACAGGATATCATAGTTGTAGGTGGAGAGTTCTATTCTCCACCGCAAAATTTTATCATTTTTGATGTTGGTTGCTAAACATGAACGCAACTGAGCGCTGGTCGGTCAGCAAGGTGAACCTTTTGCCAGCGAGATAGTGCCTCCAGTGCCTAATAGCTTCCACTATGGCCTGGGCTTCTTTCTCCACCGCGGAGTGCCGAATTTCAGGGCCTTGAAGGGTATGAGAAAAGAATGCTACTGGCCTTCCTGCCTGATTGAGGGTAGCAGCCAGCGCGAAGTCGGAGGCGTGACTCTCTACTTGGAAGGGAATGGTCTCGTCCACCGCATGCATCGTTGCTTTGGCAATGTCCCCTTTAATGCTGCTGAAGGCCGCGCGGGCCTCGGCTGAGAGGGGAAATGCGGTGGACTAGACCAGACGGCGGGCCTTGCCTGCGTAGTGAGGGACCCATTGGGCATAATAGGAAAAGAAGCCCAGGCACTGTTTGAGGGCTCTGAGAGTGGTGGGAAGAGGGAGTTCCAACAGGGAGCGCATACGGTCGGGGTCAGGGCCAACAACCCCGTTCTCCACGACATACCCAAGGATAGCAAGTCGGGTGGTTCCGAACACACACTTGTCCCTGTTATAAGTAAGGTTAAGAGCTTTGGCAGCTTGGACAAATCGTTGGAGGTTGGTGTCATGATCCTGCCAGTCGTGACCGCAGATGGGGATGTTATCCAGATATGGGAACGTAGCCTTCAGTTGGCATTGGTCCACCATCTGGTCCATTTCCCTCTGGAAGACGGAGACACCATTCGTGACACCGAAGGGGACACGCAGGAAGTGATAGAGCCTGCCGCCCACCTCGAAGGCGGTGTAGGGGCGGCCCTCCGGGCGGATGGGGAGCTGATGGTAAGCGGATTTCAGGTCTATGGTCAAGTACACCTTGTACTGAGCTATCTAGTTGACCATATCCGTGATGCGGGGTAGGGGGTACGCGTCAAGCTGCGTGAACCTATTGATGGTCTGGCTATAGTCCTCGACCATCCTATTTTTCTGCCCTGTCCGAACAACAACCACCTGGGCCCTCCAAGGAGTTGTGCTTGGCTCAATGATCCCCTCCCTGAGCAGCCACTGCACCTCCGACTTAATGAAGGCCCTGTCCCCCATGCTGTACCTCCTGCTTTTAGTTGCCACAAGTTTACAGTGGGAGGTCAGGTTGGCGAACAGCGGTGGGGGAGGGATCTTGAGGGTGGAGAGGCTGGAAGTGGTGTCAGTAGCACGGCCGTTGGCATGGTGCTGGGTGGGATGTGCGGGTCGGTGTGTGTGTGTGGTCAGTAGCGGGGTATGTGACTAAGTCCCACAGAACTGAGGATTTCTGACAGTGATTGGTGGGAGGGGCCCGTTATACTCCATTGTCACACTTTTCAGGTGGCTCTGGAATTCGAGCCCCAATAGCACAGGGGCACACAGTTGAGGCATGAACAGTAATGCAAAGAACCGATATTCTGTGCCCTACACCACCAATGTCGCTACACAACCCCCCCGGATGTCTGTGGAATGCGATCCAGAAGCCATGGTGACTCTCTGGCTTAATGGCTGTGTCACGAATCCGGAACGTTGCACCGTGCCCGGGTAAATGAAACTCTCCGTGCTGCCTGTGTCGAACAGGCAGCTAGTCCTGAGCCCCTCCACCAGGATGTCCATCATTAACCTTGCAAGCTGATGTGGAGCGCTTTGGTCAAAGGTCACGGAGGCCAGAGTTGAATCGCCGTCTTGGTACCCGGTAAGCACCCGTGGGTCGGAGGCGGGGCGAGGTGGCGCCGACAAAAATGGCCACCCCCATGCCTTGCACGAGGCCGGCAGGCAAGATGGCAGCGACCAAGATGGCCGCCCCCATGCCTCGCATGAGGTGGGCAGGCAAGATGGCGGCGATGAAGATGGCAACCCCATGCCTCACACGCGGCGCTGCTCGACCCCGCTCATGGTTTAGACTTACAGGCCTTGGCGAAGTGGCCCTTCTTTCCGTAGCTGGATGGAGCAGGTAGCTTCTCAGGCCGGGCAGCGTTTTTGGGGGTGCTTTTTGAGTCAGCAGAAGTAACACTGTGCATACTTGTGACTGGCAGCAGCCAAGGTCGATTCGCCAGTGGGTGGCGGGGTCTGCAGCGTCCATGGGACCGGTGGGAGGTCGCATGGGTGGACAGCATCAGCGTTGTGCAGAGCAGCCTCCAGCGTGTCGGCCAACTTGATCGCTGACTGTAAGGTAAGATCGGCGTTTTCCAGCAGCCACTGGCGCACGTATACTGACCTGATCCCCGTAATGAAGGCGTCTCGTACCAGGAGCTCCGCATGCAGTTCCGCCGTCAGTTCCCGGCAGTCGCAGGCCTGCACGAGTGTCTGTAGGGCCTGGACAAATTCAGCGCTCGACTTGCCGGTCCGCTGCTGCCGCGTTGCTAAGCGATGTCTTGCATGGACGGTGTTTACCAGCCACAGGTATTATCTTTTGAGGGCGTCCAGTGCCCCTTGGTAGGTCGGCAGGTCCCTGATTAGGGAGTATACCTGTGGACTGACTCTGGAGAGGAGAACTCTGTGCATGATAGCAGGTTCAGTCACGCGAATCTCTTCCAGGTACGATTGGAAGCATGCAAGCCAGAGTTCAAAGGCAATGGCTGCTTCTGGTGATTGAGAAGCAATGTCCAATTTGACTGGTTGTAAAATGCTCTTCACGTTTTAAAACTGCTGCTAATAAAATTGATGCACCATCAATAATTCTCGGAGACAGGAGGCGAACGATAGGCTTTGATTAGCAGCAACAGCCCACCACACAACATCCTGGAGACTGAGGGAGGAGCAGTGCCTCCAATTGCCTTTATACAGGGGTCTGTGGGAGGAGCCACAGGAGCAGTCAGCAGAGGGGCGTGTCCAGACAGGTATATGTAGTTTACCACACAGAGAAAGTGCTGGAAGACAAATAAGGTGCAAAGGTCATTGACAAAGTAGACTGGGAAATCAAGAGTTCATGTTTTAGTGTATGGAAGGTCTGTTCAAGAGTCAGTGGGATGGAAACCATCACAGAGATTGCTACCACAAGGGCAGGAATAGCTGCTGGATGTTGTGGGTTTAGACGTTTCAAACAGGACAGAAAATGAGGTAAAAGAGGTAGAGGACTGGGATTGCTAATCAGGGATAGTGTCACAGATACAGAAAGGGAGGATGTCCTGGAGGGATCGTTTACTGAGTTGTGTAGATGGAAGTCAGAAACAGGAAGGGAGTAATCACTCTTTTGGGAGTATTCTGCAGACAAACCCCTCTCCACCCAGTAGCAACAGGGACACTGAGGATCACACCTATAGGTAAGCAGATTTTGTAAAGGGGTAAAAATAACAGTGTTGTTGTCAAGGGTGACTTTAACTTCCTTTATATTGATTGGCATCTTCTTAGCTCAAGAGTTTTAAAGGGACAACATTTGTTAGATGTGTCCAAGAAAAATTCCTGACACAATATGTATACAGGCCGACTGGAGGAGTGGCCTTACTGGATCTAGAACCAGACAAGGAACATAATCATGTGACAGATCTCTTGGTGAGTGAGCAGTTTGGAGACAGCAACCACAACTTCATGACTTTTATTACTCCCTGGCCTTTTTCTTTTTCTTCTTTTAGTTTTTGCACAGTTTCTTGTCTTTTGCACATTGTTAGTTTGTCCATCTTGTAGTGGGCGGCTTTTCATTGATTCTATTGTGAATGCCCAAAAGAAAATGAATTTCAAGCTGACATATATGTACTCTGATAATAAATTTACTTTGAACTTTGATAGCCTGGACAGCAATAGGAGTAGACACTATGGGGAAGTATTTAATTGGAGAAAGGTCAATTGCGATGCTATTAGACAGGAACTTAGAAACATATTTATATCTGCATTTGCACAGTTTGTTGTCCATTGATCCCGCTTACAGTTACTGTTCTATAGATTTGCTAACACTCTCACCAGGCCTCATAGAAAAAGAATCTTATGAGGTGACATGTGTGTACTCTGATAATAAATTTTACTCAGAATTTTGTACTTTGATCTTTAAATTGGGAACGGATGTTCTCAGGGAAATGCACATTGGAAATGTGGAGATTCTTTTGGGAGCACCTACACGGGGTTCCGGACAGGTTTGTCCCATCGAGGCAAGGAAAGGATGATAAGTGAAGCAACCCTGGCTGACAAGAAGTGTGGAACATCTGATAAAGAGGAAGAAGGAAATATACTTAAGGATGTGGAAGCAAAGATCAGGCGGGGCTCTTTTGTGGCAACTTTATAACAGAGTTACAAGATAATTAGGAAGCAGCTTAAGTACAGATTTAGGAAAGTTAGAAGACCTGAGAAGGCCTTGGCAAATAGATAAGGGAAAACCGTAGGTGAAGAACAGAAGCATGACCACAGTGTGTGTAGGGTCATTCAGGGTTAAAAGAGGAAACATGCGCCTGGCATCAGTGGAAGTGGGGGAGGCCCTTCACGCAACACACACAAAATGCTGGTGGAACGCAGCAGGCCAGGCAGCATCTATAGGGAGAAGCGCTGTCGACGTTTCGGGCCGAGACCCTTCATCAGGACACTTCACGACACATTCCCTTCACGAATACTTTGTTTCAGTATTCACTAGTGAGAGAACCCTGACAAATGTGAGGCTGATATGCTAGAACGTGATGAAATTAAGAAAGAGGATGTGTTGGAACTTTTGAAAAACTTTAGGATAGATAAGTCCCTGAAGCCGAACGGGAAATGCCTCAGATTTCAGTTGCAAGTGAGGGAAGAGATTGCTTCACCTTTTTGATGTTCTTTGCATTTCCTTTGGCCACAGGAGTTAAACCAAATGTTCTGAAGGTGGTAAACGTTATTCCTTTGTTCAAGAAAGGTACTAGGGATAACACTAGGAATTACAGACCAGTGAGGCAATTGTGGTCAAACTATTGGAGAGGATTCTTAGGGACAGGGTTTACAAGTGCAACACTCTCACCGGGCCTCGGACACCAACTTGGCTCGTTAGTAACTCTGCTAACAGCCACGTGACTCAGTGGAGAGAAGGCCGCCTTTCATAAGCAATACACGTCTAGTGTCGGTATGATTTGGGGTTCAACCAAACAGGAACATCGGGATGTTCCAATTAAAGAAATCTCAATAAGAGTGAATGCTGTGTAAATACTGCCCATACACAGATATCAGTGGCCCAGAAATGACAGATCGTACAACAGCATAAAATTATGTAGAAAGTGTATTTACCAATTTTGAACTTCATGAAACAGTTAACAGAGAAACAAATATAAAACTAAAAGGGCCCATAACAGTTAAACCAGTCTAACTGTTACATAAGGATTGGCACTCAGTTCTGTAGTAGCTGGGTGATTGCTTAACTCATGGCGCTGAATTCTCATCTCCCAGCACAAGTAGAACTTTCCTTACTGGATTTCTCCACCTCGAGAAGCACTCCTTGCTAAAGGGTTCCCTTCGGATGGGATCCTCCAGGCATCTTCCCTGGTGGTCTTTTCTCTGTACCTCCCACCAGAAAAGACCCCAAACCAGATTGCTGTCCTGCAGAAAACTCTCCTTGCCCAGCTCTCAGGAGTCCTCCTTGCCATCCTACTCCTGATTGGCTGACACAACACTCCCAAGTTGGACAACATGATCACTTTTCTTTAGCTGAAGCCACAATTCTCTTAACTTGGGGACACACTGTATTTACAGAAAACTGCAAAAATAAAATACCTCACAGCATAACAGTAGAAATCTTAAACACAGCAATCTGTTCCCCCCCACCACCAGAAAAGTCATGTCCTCATGTCTTTAAAATTTAGTAAATCATTATCAATGACACAATATTCAAATAAATGTTGTGATTTCTGTAAATGGCAGTAACAGATCTCACTACTGGGATGGATACAACACTGTTTATCCCGTGCATCAGATGCCAGCCTGTCTGGGGGCTTCTTGACTCTCTGAGAACTTACCTTTTCTTCAGCTTCCTCAGCCTCAGGCACTTCTTGTGACGGTTCCTGTTCACTCATGGTTGCCTGACCCTATCTATCACTCTGACACAGGTCCCCCAGCCCCCTGACTGAATTCAGCTTCATCCTCAATCATATTGGAGCCCATTTTGCCCTCACTGTCAATTATCATGTTGGCCTGTCCACTGATAGAAATCACTTATCACATCTTGTGGAGTTTGCATATAAATCATACAATACTCCCAGTTCCTCATCCTCTGAGACTGTATTGTATTCCATGTATGGTCCCTTTTCAGGTCTTTCCACTGAAATCACACTATTGTCAGCAGTTTGCCATTCTGTTCTCCTTCTGTGCTGAAAGACTTCTTAACATTTTGCATCCCATCTTTCCCTGAAAGGCTCCGAATGGCTAAGATCAACCTTGCCTTCTTTTCTTCTCATTTTCTTTCCTTTCTTCCCCGAGGGTAGATAACCACGCAGAAACTGATTTTTCTGCCTAGTCCCACTGACCTGCACCTGGACCATATCCCTGCATACACTTCTCATCCATGTACCTGTCCAAGTTTTTCTTAAATGTTAAATGTGAGCCCGCATTTACCACTTCATCTGGCAGCTCATTGCACACTCCCACCACTCTCTGTGTGAAGAAGCCCCTCCCCAATGTTCTCTAAACTTTTCCCTTTTCACCCTTAACCTCTTATACTCAATACTTTGATTTATGAAGGCCAATGTGTGATGCACCATCAATAACTCACTCTGAGACGTAAGAAGCGAGATATCGGCTTTTATTGACCGGAAGAATGAACAACACTACATCCTGGAGAATGAGGCCGGGCACAGCCCTCAATCACCTTTATACAGGGGTCTGTGGGAGGAGCCACAGGAGCAGTCAGCAGGGGTCTGAGGGAGGAGCCACAGGAGCAGTCCAGACAGGTATATGTAGTTCACCACAATGTGCCAAAAGCTCTCTTTACTACCATATCTACCTGTGATGCCACTTTTAGGGAATTTTGTATCTGTATTCCCAGATCCCTCTGTTCTACTGCAGTCCTCAGTGTCCTGCAATTTACCTTGGATGTTCTACCTTAGTTTGTCCTTCCAAAGTGCAATACCTCACAGTTGTCTGCATTAAACTCCATCTGCCATTTCTCAGCCCATTTTCCCAGCTGGTCCAAATCCCTCTGCAAGCTTTAAAAACCTTCCTTGCTGTCCACTACAACACTAATCTTTGCATCATCAACAAATTTGCTGATCCAATTTACAACATTATCATCCAGATCATTGATATAGGTGACAAATAATAATGGACCCAGCACTGATCCCTGTGGAACACCACTATTCACAGGCCTCCACTCAGAGAAGCAATCCTCCACTACCACTCTCTGACTTCTCCCATTGAGCCAATGTCTAATCCAATTTACTACCTCACCATGTATACCTAGCGACTGAATCTTCCTAACTAACCTCCCATGCGGGACCTTGTCAAAGGCCTTACTGAAGTCCATGTAGACAACAGCCACTGCCTTCCCTTCATCGACTTTCCTGGTAACCTCCTCAAAAACTCTAATAGATTGGTTAAACATGATCTACCACACACAATGCCAGATTGACTCTCCCTAATAAGTCCCTGTCTATCCAAATACTTGTAGATCCTATCTCTTAGTACTCCCTCCAATAATTTACCTAATACTGATGTCAAACTTACCAGACTATTATTTCCCAGATTAATTTTAGAGCCTTTTTTAAACAACGGAACAACATGAGCTATCCTCCGGCACCTCACCCGTGGATACCGACATTTTAAATATATCTGCCAGGGCCCCTGCAATTCCAACACTAGTCTCCTTCAAGATCTGAGGGAATACTCTGTCAGGTCCTGGGATTTATCTACTCTGATTTGCCTCAAGACAGCAAGCACCTCCTCCTCTTCAATCTGTATAGGTTCCATGACCTCACCACTTGTTTGCCTTATTTCCATAGACTCCATTCCAGTTTCCTTTGTAAATGCAGATGCAAAAAACCTATTTAAGATCTCCTCCATTTCTTTTGGTTCCAAACGTAGCCGACCACTCTGATCTTCAAGAGGACCAATATTAGATTATGAGGACACTCAGTCCTTGTTTATCGACATTTAGAAATGCATGCATGCATTAAGAAATGATGCAAAGTTCCTCCAGAGTGATATCACAAAAAAACAGAACAAACCAAAGACTAACACTGACAAAACCACATAATTATAACATACAGTTACAGCAGTGCAAGACAATACCATAATTTGATAAAGGCAGACTATGGGCACGGTAAACAAAAGTCTCATGTCCCGATCGACTCCGATAGTCCCCGATCGCAGGCAGCAAAAAGGGAGAAACTCTCACTGCCATAAACTTCCAGGCCCCGACAACTGATGCATTGGAAGCACCCGACCACGGCAGACTCTGAGTCCGTCCGAATACTTCGAGCCTCCGACCAGCCCCTCCGATACAGCCTCCCCAGCACCATCCTCTGCCGAGCGCCTTCGACCTCATCCTGGCCACCGAAACAAGCAAAGCCGATGTCTCCGAGGCCTTCTCCTCCGGAGATTCCGGACCGCACAGCAGCAGCGGCAGTGAAGCGAGCATTTCAGAAGTTTCTCCAGATGTTCCTCCGTTCTCTCATGTGTGTCTCCATGAAATCAGAGTTGTGCACGATATCCTACTGTACAAATAACAGATATCATTTCACCGGAGAGGCCGCACGCGCTGCATTGCTCCGCCATCTTCTCCTCCTCCTATTATTATCGCTTACTATCCTTCTGCTCTTAATATTCCTGTAGAAGCTCTTAGGATTATCCTTCACCTTGACTGCCAAAGCAACCTCATGCCTTCTTTTAGCCCTGCTGATTTATTTCTGAAATATTTTCTTCCACTTTTTAAACTCCTCAAGCACCTTCTTTGCTCCTTGTTGCCTATACCTGTCATACATCTCTCTCTTTTTCTTTATCAGATTTCCAATATCCCTCGAAAAACAAGGTTCCTTTTTCTTGTTCACTTTACCTTTAATCCTGATAGGAACATACAAACTCTGCACTCTCAAAATTTTTCCTTTGAAGGCCTCCCACTTACCAATCACATCCTTGCCAGAGAACAACCTGTCCCAATCTACGCTTTTTAGATCCTTTCTCATTTCTTCAAATTTGGCCTTTTCCATTTTATAACCTCAACCAGAGGACCAGATCTATCTTTATCCATGACCAAGTTGAAACTAAAGGTGTTACGATCACTAGACCCAAAGTGTTCCCCTACACACACTTCCGTCACTTGTCCTAATGCGTTTCCTAATGGGAGATCTAATATTGCATCCTCTCTAGTTGGTACCTCTATATATTCATTTAGAAAACTTTCCTATTACTATTTTTACCAGTTTTTACCCGAATGTTTCTCCACTTTGTAATAAATGCAACTCTGCTGATGCCTCTTTAATTCATATGTTTTGGTTTTGCCCTACAATTGGAAAGTTTTGGCGGGAAGTATTTCATACCTTCTCACAACTTTTTAGGGTCCAATTTGACCCAAATCCCCTTACTGCCTTGTTTGGTATTATTGCAAATGAAGATATAACTTTAAATACTCCTAACCTACAGGTTTTAGTTTTTACCTCTCTTTTAGCAAGAAGAGCAATCTTGCTTAAATGGAAGGAGTCTACCCCTCCTACACATCTTCAATGGCTACGTGATATTATGTCTTATTTAAATTTAGAAAAGATCTGCTGCTCAGTCTTAAATTTGAAACAAGCTTTTTATGATATTTGGGGACCTTTCCTAAATTACTTTTCCAGTTTATAAAGTTTAACAGTGCACAGACTTTTATGTATATTTTTATCTTCATTTCTTAAGTGAATATGTTTTTTTTTCTAATTATCCATTGTCATCCATCAGCTTTTTTCTTTGGTAGTTGGTAGGGGGTTGACTTTTTTTTATATAAAAAATTTCTTTTATTATGTATGACTTATCTTTAATTTCTTGATTACAGAGTGGTATACCTTTATGTGTTATGCTATAACATTTTGATCAATTTTATTACAATGTATGAATGTACACAAGTTATGTTGAAATGTATCTATTTGTTGCACTCTGTAAATCTTGCTTTTTTTTCTTCTGAATAAAAATATTGTAAAAAGAAAGAAAACTTACCTGAACACATTTTACAAACTCTAACCCGTCTAGACCTTCAACAGTATGGGAGTCCCAATCAATATGTGGAAAATGAAAATCCCCTACAATCAAAACTTTATGTTTCCTGCAGTTGTTTTCTATTTCTCTGCAGATTTGCTCCTCCAATTCTCGCTGACTATTGGGTGGTCTATAATACAACCCCATTAATGTGGTCATACCGTTCCTGTTTCTCAGCTCCACCCATATGGCCTTGGTAGACAAGTCCTCTATTCTGTCCTGACGGAGCACTGCTGTAACATTTTCCCTGACTAGCAATGCCACCTCCACCACCTCCCCCAACCTTCATCCCTCTGTCTCTATCACATCTGAAACATCGGAACCCTGGAACATTAAGCTGCCAGTCCTGCCCCTCCTGTAGCCAGGTTTCACTAATGGCTATAATGTCATAATTCCATGTGTCAGTCCACACCCTCAGCTCATCTGCCTTCCCCACAATACTCTTCACATTGAAACAGACACACCTCAGAAGATTATTACCAGCACACACAACCCTTCTATTTCTGACTTTGCATGGAACTAGTTTAAACCCTCCCCAATATCACTAACAATCCTCCCTGCAAGGATATTGGCCCCCATGTAGTTCAGGTGTAACCCGTCTCTCTTGTACAGGTCCCACCAGTCCCAGAAGAGGTCCCAATGATCCTGAAATCTGAAACACTACCCCCTACACCAGTTCCTCAGCCAAGTGTTCATCCTCCAGAGCATCCTACACTTTCCCTCACTGGCACGTGGCACAGGTAGCAATCCTGAGATTACTGCCCTCGAGGTCCTGCCTTTTAACTTCCTACCAACCTCTATACTCATTCTTCAGAACCTCCTCACTCTTTCTTCCTGCATCGTTGATATCGATGTGTACCATGACATCTGGCTGCTCACCCTCTCACTTCAGAATGCTGTGAACCCTGTCCCTGGCACCCGGGAGCCAACAAACCATCCAGGAGTCTCAGTCACGACCATTGAACCTCCTGTCTGTACCTCTAACTATCGAGTCCCCTATCACTACAGCTCTCCTCTTCATCCCCCTCCCTTCTACACTGTAGAACCAGATGCAGTGCCAGAGATCCGGCTGCCGCAGCTTGTCCCAGGTAAGTTATCCACCCCCCAACAGTATCCAAATCGGAGTATTTGTTGTTGAGGGGAATGGCCACAGGGGAACCCTGCTCTGCCTGCCCTTTCCCCTTCCCTCACCTGACGGTAACCCAATTACCTGTGCCCTGCTCCTTTGGTGTAGCTACCTCCCTGAAACTACTATCTATAAACTCCTCATTCTCCCGAATGATCCGGAGGTCATCCGGCTCCTGCTCCAGTTCCCTAACGCGGTTTGTTAGGAGCTGCAACTGGATGCCCTTCTGTCTGGATGAGCTGTTGCCTGATGACTCCGACATCCAGAGTCAGGAAGTGCTTTGAGAGGCTCGGTATACTTGTAAGGGGGTTTCTTCTTTATTTTTGTTACTGTGTGTGTTAATCAAAATGGCTTCTTTGTTTTGTTAAAAGTAGGAATGCTTCTTTGCTATAAGTGCTTTCTCTTCAAGTGTGTTTGGGTTAAAATTACTGATACCGAGAATTGTGTTCATTTGTTAACCAATTGGGATTAATGTTATTCCTTCTTGTGGGTCTGTAAGCTGGTGTTGGCGGACATTTGGGAAGTTGGCGCGATGCTGTAATCTGGGCGACGGAACGGTCCCAGAGCGGGGGGGGTCCGAGGCCAGGATTTTCGGTGAGGAGAGGAGACAAAGACTTGGTTACTTGGGGGTACTTGGTTGATCACTTCGGGTGGTCCTGAGCTACGAGTCGAGGAGGACAGAGGGGATCGAATGGAGGCCAGAAAACTTTGAATGGTGGCCAACGGTTGTGCATGAAGGGGTTTGGACTTTGATAAGTTTGGCGCCTTTTCTTTATTTTCTTTTCCTTCATATATACTGTATTGTTATTAATCACTTAGTTCTAGTAATATCTATAAAGTGTAATCATTCAATCGCATATGGTGTACTGTCTGTTATTTGGCGGGGGGGTGGGGACATCACACAGCATCCACACAAGCTGATTACCTAGTTTGGCGGGGCCGAAGGCTGCTCCCCCCAGACGGAAGCGAGCTGAGCGAGCCTAAGGCGTGCCGGGGGCTACATTGTGGGGTGCTCGTCCCGGACTGATTTCTGTGGAAGCTGTGTGATCGCCCTCTTTAAATTATGCCTGCGGTGAAGAGGTGGTGTGCCTTTGCGGGTGTGCGATTGTTGGTTATCGCTGCATGTGTGTTGGGTGAGGGGTTGTTGGTACCCCGGAGGTCATTGTTCGAGTTCAGACTAGCACTGACGAAATGGTGGTGGGACCATGGGCTGTCCATGCTGTTACGAGAGAGGGGAAGGACTGGTGTTCCAGCTGTGGACTCCGCCCGGTTGTTGGGATAATGTCCAGCCCTAGAGGGGCGGGGCGAGGGCAGAGTGGACTTCTCAGTTGTTGGGTGAGTGGCAGTCCTTGGCTGAGGGAAAGCGACAGGGATTGGTTGGAAGTTTGAGTAGGCGGGCTGGTGACGTTGTTAGAACTGTCTGGTCCATTTACCGCGAAGTGACAGCTGCAAGTTATGGGGAAGTGTGGGAAAATGCGTTTGGTTCGACTGGAAGTCCAATGCCACAGCTGGGGGGCTTACCATAACTGTGGCAGGAGATTGCTGGAAAGTTCTCAGGGTATCTTCTTTAGCTGGGGGGGCAGATAAATTGCTTGCGGTGCCAGGGGGATCTGTCAAGGGGATCAGCTCCTGCCTCAGTTGTTCAGTTGATCCGAGAGGTGTCGGGAAACTTAGAGGAGGCCCAGTGGGGGAACGGCTTGGGGTCTCTGGGGGAGCACGTTCCCAGCAATGTACCCAGGAACTCCCGAAAGGAACAGACGCTATTCCTGAAGGCTTAGAGAGACCACGCACTCGGGTGTCGTTACGGATGGTTGGAAGCCACGCTAAAGCCATCCTCGACACCGGACTGCAGGTCAAGTTGCTGTACAGTTCGTTGTACAACCGTTATTGGAAGCATTTACCCTTGACGATATTGAGGGCACTGGAGATTTGGGGCACCTGTGCCGGTGATTATCCAGATGATGGTTATTGGTCAGTGAAAATGAAGTTCTTAGAGGCCAATGTGGGGGTGCCTGAGGTTCTTGAATCGTTAATACTGATGTGTCCAGACACTGTTGAGACGGGCAGTGTTTCGATTATGGAGGGGACCTACACCTGGGGGCCTGCCAGGAGGAGGTGGGTGAGCACTGTTGGGAGGCATTGTCGATGCACCCAGAGTTTTGAGCTGCTTGTGCGGACGTGTGTAACAGCATTGGGTCAGTACCGAATTCAAACGAGAGCTGTTGGTGTACGGCCTGGTGGAAGTGTCTGAGGGTGAGACCCTCTTAGTGAACGCTCCGAAATACCACGAGGGAGGGGAGTTGACCGCTGAAGACACCTCGGTGAGAGAGAGGTCTTGGCGACTGGCCCCTGAAGCCGTGGAAGACGTAGGCAGCGTGTGTGTGGAGTATAGTGTACTGAACAGGCGCACTGTCAATGACCAGAATATGGCCCTGAGGGCCGAAGAGGCGATGGCCTGTCTGAGTGGTGCGAAGTGGTTAAAGGAGCTGGATCTGAGGAATGGATGGTGCTAGATCCCGATGAGTGAGGCCGACAAGGAGAAGACGGCTGTTATAGGTCCACTAGGATTCTCCGGTCCGAAAAGATGCCACAAGGCATATCCGGAGCCCTTGCAACCTTCCCGGTGGGCATGTGGAAGACCATGGGGGATGTGGAGGTGTTTGGAGTTTTGGCATATGTGGACGATCTCCTGGTATTTGGATCTGCCTCGGAAGAATCTGAAGCGAGACTGTTGCAGGAGCGGCTGAGAACTAAAGAGCTAAAGCTTTCTCCAGACACGTGCCAGGACTGGTCAAGGTCGCAGTTTGTGAGTGACTGTCTCTGCAGAATCAAGTTTGGAGTGACGACGGAGAGACTGAATTCCCTGCGGAGATTGGAGAAAGTGATCCGGAACCAGTTGGAAGACTTACAAGTTGGGGAAGACAAAGGAGGTTGTCTGGCTAAGAGTAACAGCAAACCGAGAGCCTGGCGAGGGGAGTTTGCGGAGGTGAAGCAATTGCGGACAGATCTCGGAAGAGGGAAGCGAAGCTTGAAGGGAACCTGAAGATGATCATCGACAGTTCAAATGAAGTGCAAAGCCTGAGAGTTGACCTGGAAGAAGTCATTAGGAAGAAAAAGCTGGAGATAAGTTCAGTGAACACTAAACTGGAGGCTGACCTATCTTTAACTGCTGCTTTTCAGGACAGGGTGGAAGAAGCTGTTGGAGTAGCTGCGTCCCAGATGGAGATGAATATGAAATGTGAGTCAGAATGGCTGAGACTGTGGCGAGAGTTGAAGGAGGCAGAGGAGAAGCTGACGTCTCGCCTGCAGGAGGCTGAAGGGGCTGCAGAGGCAGCCCAGGCCAAGTGTTTCAGTTTGGAGAAAATCAAACAGCAGCTACCGATTGCGGAAATGAGGAAGAATACGGATTCGAAGGATGAAGTGCTGGATGTGTGGTACATGCTGCCTTTTTCTAACTTCCCCTTGATTGAGGAAGAGACCTTTAGCCCTTCGCCCACTGAGTCAGGTGTAGTGGGGAGGGTTAGCTGTGGGCAGCCTGGGCTACAGAGGGGCCCGGGTCACGGGACAAAGGGGCTTCGAGTTGCGGTGAGGGCACGAGTGAGAGGTTGAGAGAGGAGTTGGCAAGCAGACCCGAGGTATTCCCGAGCCTGAAGGGTTTAGGTGAGGGGGTATGGAGCTCTTGGAGTGTTAGGAAACACCCAGATAAGTTGACCTGTGTAACACCTGAGGAACAGGGAGTCAGGTCTACAGTTTGGGGAGCAAAGTCACTGTTTGTGCTTGGGATAGGGTTTGTGTTGGCAGGAAGGGTTGACCAGTTATTTAGTAGTCATGAGGACATGACTAAATTTGAAGGGGGGAGAGTGTAAGGGGGTTTCTGGGGGTTTCTTCTTGGTGTAAGGGGGTTTCTTCTTTATTTTTGTTACTGCATGTGCTAATCAAAATGGCTTCTTTGTTTTGTTAAAAGTAGGAATGCTTCTTTGTTATGATAAGTGCTTTCTCGTGCAGTTTGTTTGGGTTAAAATTACCGATAACGAGAATTGTATTCATTTTTAACACAATGGGATTAATGTTATTCCTTCTTGTGGGTCTGTAAACTAGTGTTGGCGGACATTTGGGGAGTTTGCGCGAGGGGGTGAGAGGGAGAGGACGTGATGCTGTAAGCTGGGCGACGGAACGGTCCCCAAGCGGTGGGGGTGGGGTGGGTTCCGAGGCCAGGATTTTCGGTGAGGAGAGGAGACGAAGACAGACGTGCCGGGGGTGCTTGGTTGATCACTTTGGGTGGTCCTGAGCTATGAGTCGAGGAGGACGGAGGGGATCGAATGGTGGCCAGAAGACTTCATTAATTGAGCTCCAACAGTTGTGCATGAAGGGGTTTGGATTTTGATAAGTTTGGCGCCTTTTCTTTATTTTCTTTTCCTTCATATATACTGTATTGTTATTACCGTAATCAATTAGTTCTAGTAATATCTATAAAGTGTAATCATTCAATCGCATACGGTGTACTGTCTGTTATTTGGCGGGGTGGGGACATCACACAGCATCCACACCAGCTGATTACCTAGTTTGGCGGGGCCGAAGGCTGCTCCCCCCAGACGGAAGGGAGCTGAGCGAGCCTAAGGCGTGCCAGGGGGCTACATACTAGATGTTAACTCCAGCCTCCCAGACAAACTTGATGCTACCATTCACTACTTCTGAAAATGGTCTTCAGCAAATGCCATTTCCTGGAGAATCTGGACAGTAAATACAACTAGGTTTGACTATTATTTATTGTTTACTGCCCCATCTTCATTGCT
The DNA here is from genome assembly GCF_048418815.1 of Hemitrygon akajei. NCBI lineage: Eukaryota > Metazoa > Chordata > Chondrichthyes > Myliobatiformes > Dasyatidae > Hemitrygon > Hemitrygon akajei. The sequence goes on from NC_133136.1 coordinate 38,710,343, forward strand.
ATAAATCCAAGCAAACTCATCTCCAAATGCCTCGATCTGGGATCAATACATTGCTTTGCATCTGGATCCTTGACTTCCTGACCAACAAACTGGAACCAGTAGGGTAGGCTCAACACCTTCATCATGATTATTCTCATTTCAGAAGGCTGTGTCCTCAGCCCCCTACTTGCACAGGGTCCTCAGATCCCCGTACACTCAAACGCTGTGGCCAGGTTCTGCTCTACCTCCACCATGGTGGCCCCTATCTCAAATGATGATGAACTCAGATACAGGAAGGAGACTGAGAGCTTAGTAACATGCTGTCATGACAACAATCTTTTCCTCAATTCAGCAGAACAAAAGAGCTGGTCATTGACAGGAAGGAGGGTTTTGATCAGCTGCTATCTTCATCAACAATGCTGAGGTTGAGAAGGTTGAGACCTGCAAGTTCCTAGGAGTGAACATCACCCGTTCTGGAGCAACAGCTATACACCATGACCAAAAAGCTCATGAATACCTCTACTTCCTCAGGAGGTGACAGAAATTTGGTAGGTACCCTTTGAACCTTGCCTATTTTTATTGATGCAGCGTAGAAAGCATTCTGTCTTGATGCGTTATGGCAGATGCACTGCTCATGGCCACAAGGAACTACAGAAAGTTGTGGAGACAGCTCAGCTCATCCAGACAGAATAGTTGAATGCTCCTCTTGTGGGATGTCAGAAGACAGGGAGACTACCAGTGTCCACCTGCAGATTCTAACAATCCACGTGAAAGAGTTGGAGATGGAACACTGGTGCCAATTTAAGGGTCAGGATCTCCAGCCCTGTGATCTCAGGATTACTACCTGTGCCACATGTTAATGAGGCCAGAACTAGGAAGATTATCCAGTTTAACACGTGGCTAAGGAGTTGATGTTGCAGGGACGGCAGAAGGTTTTTGGATCATTGGGTTCTCTTCCAGGGAAGGTGGAACCTGTACAGAAGGGATGGTTTAAACCTGAACTGAATGGGGACTAATATCCTAGTGGGAAGGTTTGTTAATGCTGCACAGTGGGGTTTAAACTAGAGTTGCAGGGGACGGGAACCAGAGTGCCAGAATAGTTAGTGGAGAGGTTGTGGATGCAGATAACGATAAGACCTCAGACAGAGTCAGAAATCAAAGATTGAGCAGGGTGTGACCAGTGTCCTGAGCTGTGTATATTTCAATGCAAGAAGTATCATAGGAAAGGTGGATGAGCTCAGGGCCTGGATCAACACATGGAATTATGCTGTTGTAGCCATTAGTGATACTTGGTTGTAGGAGAGGCAGGACTGGCATCTCAATATTACGGGGTTCTGTTGTTTTAGATGTGAGGGAGCAGGAGGGATGAAAGGAGGAGGGGTCGTGTTATTAGTCGGGAAAATGTCATGACAGTGGTCCATCAGGACAAACTGCAGAACTCGACTAGTGATCCCTTATGGATGGAACTGAGAAATAAGAAAGGTGTGACCACATTAATGGCTATATTACAGATCACCCAACAGTCCGAGGGATTTAGAGGAACAAATTTGTAAAGAGATCACAGACTGTTGCAAGAAACATAAGGTTGTTACATTAGGTGATTTTAGCTTTCCAGATAGTGACTGGGAATCACATACTGTAAAATGACTAGATTGGATAGAGTTTGTCAAACGTGCTCTGAAAAGTTCCCTCCATCAGTACATAGAAGTGCCAATGAGAGAGTGTACAATGCTGAATCTGCTATCAGGGAGGAGACGGAGCAGGTGACAAAAGGTTCTGTAGGGGAACGCTTTGAATCCAGTGACCACATTTCTAAGTAAATATGCTAAAAGATTGGTCTAGTGCACAGGTTGAGATTCTAAATTAGAAAAAGACCAATTTTGATGGAATCAGAAATGATGTGGTGAGTGTGGATTGGGTCAGGCTGTTTTCAGGCAAAGTTGTACTTGGAAAGTGAGAGGCCTTCAAAAACAAAATTGAGAGAAACAAAAGCTTGTCTGTGCCTGTCAGAATAAAATGTAAGGATAATAAGTGTAGGGATCCTTGGTTTTCAAGAGATGTTGAGGCCCTGGTTTTGAGAAAAAAAGGAGGTGCATAGCAGGTATAGGCAAGTAGGAACACATGAGGTGCTCATGGAGAACAAGAAATGCAAGGGAACACTTGTGTGGAATGAGCTATCAGCATCAGTGGTGCATGAGAGCTCCATTTCAACGTTTCAGAGAAGATTGGATAAGTACATGGATGGTAGGGGTATGGAGGACTATGGTCGTAGTTCAGCTCAATGGGACTAGGTAGCTTAAATGGTTTCTGCATGGACTAGATCAGCCAAAGGCCTTGTTTCTGTGCTGTACTTCTCTATGACTCTATGACTCTACCACAGCAACTAGACTCTCCTCCATGGACTCTCCATACTTCTCACTACCTCAGTAAACCAGCCAGCGTAATTAAAGTTCCCATCAGGCAGAGGTTTAATAAGGCTGATAGCATGTAGCACCAGGCTCAAGGACATTTTCTACCCTGACGTTATAAGGCTATTAAATGTTTCTCTAGTACAAGGAGACAGACTCTTGACCTCAGAGTCTACTTTGTTACGATCTTGCACCTTCTATCTTTACCTACACTGCCTTTCCCTGTAATTGTTTCACTTTATTCTGCATTCTGTTCTTGCTTTACCATGTTCTATCGCAATGCCGTGTGTAATGATTTGATCTGTATGAACAGTATGCAGTACAAGCTTTCACTGCACCTCAGTACATTTGACAACAATAAACCAATCCAAATCCAATTAAATGAACAGTCTGACTGTCAGATGTTAACAGGATTATGAATATTACAGGTGAGGTAGCAAGAAATGAGTGACAATTTCCTCCTGACAAAAATAGAGCCAGATAAATGAATTTGAATTATAATTGTACAATTCAGCACGGATTGGTTTGTCATTATAGAATCATGAAATCCAGTAATTAGGTTCCACAAATACAATGTCTGCAGCTTATTCAATGTTCAAAAAGCACCTCAAGGCTGAAATTCATCCATTTATTCTTGTGTCGGCCTCTCAGTACCAGTAACAGTGGTGTTAACTGTTCAGGCTAACAAAATGGCTTCGCTGTATTGTTATAATGAAATGGCTTCACTGTAATGCTGTAATGGGTTTCTGTGTCTGGTATGTTTGGGTTATGACTACCAAGAAGAAGGGAACTAACCAATGGAGAATTGTTATGCTATCTTGTATGTGTAAGCCGATCAGGAGTTTGCAGTCTTTTTCAGGAGGAGAGCGAGGAGTTCGGATGTATGAGGAGCGGACAGTGGTTCCAGATTGATGGGTACTGGACGTCGGCGGTTTGGACGGTGGCCGGAGGCTCGGAAAGTCATTGAGGATGGATCCGGAGGCGTGAGCTCCAACGTATTAAAATATTATCTGCACAAACTGATAAACTTATTTATTTGGCGCCTTTAGATTATCTGTTTCTACTAACCCATCACTAAGAGATAACTACAAAGTTGCAATTATTTACCTGCTTTTGGGTGTATTGTCTGGTATTTGTGTTGCGAGCGTGTAGTGGGGGGGGGAGGCATTACTCCGTATTTACACCAAAGTATTGCACTATTGACAGCATTTCAACCTAGGTGAATGGGGGTAAACTGGGGGCACGGAGGCTACACTTGTGTTGTGCTAATTTGAAATGTATAGTGATGAATAAAGATTATAATTCATTTTCAGTCTTTGGTTCTTTGATACAATTTTCAACCTCTATAAAGCTACTCCACCATCAATCTGTGATATTTTAATTCAAATCCTAATGATCTCACAATCTGATTGCCTCCACTATCGACATCTCTATGGTGCAAAGCAAGTCACTGCTGCTAGTCTAAAATGTCACCTACATGTGGTTCAGTTCACTTTCATAACTTACATCAGTGGACAGGAATTTCACAAGGCAAGGAATTTGATAATGATTGTTTTTTATTGCACTTTGCAGTAACATTTTATACAAAACAGAAAAGGTAAGGATAGAGGCAAGCCGGCCCTCTAGGCCAATTAACTGAGCATCAGTGTGAGTAAAGCAGAGTGAAGCAGGATTGTGATAACTCAGTACAGCTCTTCAGCATTCTTCAGCGGTCAACCAATTGTATCCCGAATCCAATCAATGTATTTCTTTGTTAGTAAAGTGTACACCCCAGGCGTTTGGGGATATGGACATCCTTTTTTGACAAAGGACACGATCCCAGTATACATTTTGTCGCATATCAAAGGGCCGCCTGAATCACCCTGGAAGAGAGAGAAAAAGATGAAGGTGACAATTGAGCAGAATTACCGTAGATTCCGGACTACAGAGCGCACCTGATTATTAGCCGCAGGCTCTAATTTTAGAAATAAAATCAATTTTTTAATTGTAAAGGCCGCACCGGATTTTAGGCCGCACCGCTACTTTTAAATATACATACGTATCGGTAACACAAATTACGTTGCATATACTTTTTTACTGAACAGCACGAACAACATTCCAATATCTCCTAGCGACTGGTAAAAATATATATATTGCAGCCTACCAGGAAAAGTTATTGATCGACTTTAACTTAAAAGCAGCGTTTTCGATCGGGTCTAATCGGGTCTGACGCTTGCGCAATGCGATCGGGTCTAATCGGGTCCGACGCTTGCGCATTGCGATCGGGTCTAATCGGGTCTGACACGCTTGCGCAATGCGATCGGGTCTAATCGGGTCTGACGCTTGCGCAATGCGATCGGGTCTAATCGGGTCTGACGCTTGCGCATTGCGATCGGGTCTAATCGGGTCTGACACGCTTGCGCAATGCGATCGGGTCTAATCGGGTCTGACGCTTGCGCATTGCAATCGGGTCTAATCGGGTCTGACGCTTGCGCAATGCGATCGGGTCTAATCGGGTCTGACGCTTGCGCAATGCGCTCGGGTCTAATCGGGTCTGACGCTTGCGCATTGCGATCGGGTCTAATCGGGTCTGACGCGCTCGGGTCTTGCTTCGAGTATTTTCCATGTTGATGAGGGTGAGTACAAATGACTGATTTACAATAATTTAATTGTGAAAGTGCGCTTGATTTATCGTACAATTTCATTGGACCTCTGTGAACTACTCATCAATTTTATTGGTCTACTGTTACGAGGCAAAATGTTTACGAGGCGGCATGAAAAAAAAACCATGTATTAGCCGCTCTGGATTATAGGCCGCAGAGTTCAAAGCTGTTCAAAATGTGGGAAAAAAGTAGCGGCTTATAATCCGGAATCTACGGTAGCTAAATCAACAGACTGTAAACTGTTAGTTTGACATCACATCACAATTCATTATCCGTGCCCAGCTGTACCGGGGAGGTGTGAGTTTACTTTAGGAGCAAATGCAGGTAACTGGACTCACAAAGAGTCTTTTCATGGAATGTTTCCCATGGCCTGGATTGAGTTTATTCCTAAATTAGCCATTGTGTAGAAAACCATCAGCCATCTGCAATCTGTACTTCAGTTTGACTTCAAATTCTGGTGGAATGTGGAAGTTCAGAATGAAACAGATGTCAAATGCTGGTGTAGCTGTCCCTCCACTCTGCCACTCGACTCTCCACTGAACCCAGCTCGTGCATCTGGCCAGATTCACTTTGTACCCGACCCCCTGTTTTTAAGCAAGACTAGCTGACACAAGAACAGTAACATCCTTCACTGAATGGAGTCACTGATCTGTGAAACAACTAAATAACGGGAAATGGTCTATTAAATTTACTTTGTTTTAACCTCTTTAATTATTTGCTATTGTGTTCAGATGTCTTTAAACAATTTTTATTAAATATGCTTGTATAGTTTTTAATCATCTCTGATATTTTTCACTGTGAGCTGTTGAAGGTGGTCAGGATATTCATGGAGGCAAATCCTCAGGATCCAATTCCTGATTCTGCTCGGCGTCCCGAGCCTGGCCTGTCTCACAGGGCACCTCATGGGTACAGAGTGTCAGACAGACTGATTCACTCTGTCCCCAACTGAATGTTAGGATCGGACAGAGCACTAGATGTAGCATGATCCTTATTTTCAAATTGACTCGATTTAGAATAAATTCATTTACATTTTCGACATGTCAATACGTTACATTTCTCTGGATTGACTCTGTTATCTTGCATTTGCCCATTTCATCATCACACTGATGGTAGACAAAGTTTATTGGTAGAGAAATCATAGTAAGTTAAGTTGACATCTAAACTCAGGGCCTAGATCTGAGATTCTAGAACATGCAAGAAAATGGTTCCTCCATAATCAATACACATACATTTATTTATCTGATTATTATTTTTTTAATCCACCTGGGGATGTGGACATTACCTGTAAGTGTAGCATTTACGGCCTAATCTAGTTTCCCTTAGCTTCCCTGAGGTAATGTCTGGATGACATTCTGAAGACTTTTTAATGCAACTGAGTAGCCCTTCAGAAAGCAGGTAAGAGTCAGTCACAATAACACTGAGGAAGGGTGGAAAGTTTCAATCTGTAGAAATCACCAGTGAATCACTGGGGTTTTTATACTTAATCTAATCGCTTGATAGAAATGTTACTGATAATGTGACTACACAGCATACTCACATGACATGTATTCTTTCTGCCTTTGCTGTCACCAACACAGATCATGTCCTGGGTTATTTTAGTTCGATACATGCCTTTGCATTTTCTGCGATCAATTACCTTGACCTTCACCTCTTGAAGTGTGCCAGAGTAATTGTTTATTTTTGTTTCTCCCCATCCTGCCACCGTGCACCTTGTTCCAGATTTCATGTCGGTGATTCCTTCTTTGGGAAGGTTGAGCACATTCACATACTGGTTGATTTTTGCATCAGTCTCGAGCTGTTGACAAAAAAACATTGAATTCACATATTTGTGATCCAGAAGTGAAGAATACCTTGAATGATCTCTTTACTCCTAAAGACATTTGTTAGCTTATCTATTTAAGTATTTCGTTTTCCAGAAATCTGTACTTTGCAGATAAGCTACTTACTTTTTTTTTCAGATGATCAGAGGGACAGAGACTCAATTAAAAGTGACCAATAAAATTAAATATCAATTACATTTCATATGATGGAATCGATAACTTGTCATGAAAATTCTGGTGTGGATGATGGTCATAAAGCACTAATCCTACTGTGAAGGTTCTTCACTCTAACTCTTTCTTTGTTAATGATGAAACTCCAATAAGTCAGACTTAGCAGCTGTCACACTTTGAATTAAAGTTTATATTTAATTTAGTTTAAAGACCCAAAACATTAACATGCCCTTCCAGCCCAATGACCCCAGCCACACAATTAACTTACTAACCCTTTGTATGTCAAGGACAAGGTTAACTGTGATATTGCCCAGGCTTAGACAGCTCAAGTTCAAGTTCAGTTTATTGTCATTCAATCGTACACATGTATTCAGCCAAACGAAACAACCTTCCTCCTGACCAAGGTCACAACACAGTACATATACTGTACCTCATACACGTAACACATGAAGTAATATGACCACAATTAGATTAACAAATAATAAGTTGCACAGTTAAAAAGTAAAGAGTACGAGCTACTGGCGCTTCATAACTGATGAGACCTGGGTGGTGGCAGGGAGTTGAGTCATGTTACAGCCTCGGGGAAGAAGCTGTTTCTCATCCTCACAGTTCTTGTCGTATTTCTATCGAACCGCCTGCCTGACGGAAGGGAATCAAGGAGACTGTTGGACGGATGGAGGGATCATTGCCAATACTAATATTCTCCACAATCAATAATTCTCATCCCAGTCACAAAAGCCATTCAACAGTTGTTGTTCAGTAAAGTAAACATTGCTAATAAGCAAATTAAAGATTTTAAACACTGCGTAAGAATGAGAAAAACATTCATACTTGCAGCAGCATGATATCATCTTTCTTAGTCTTCTTGTTGTATTTTGTAATGGGAATCTGTTTGATGATGCGCAGTCTTTGTTGACTTGTCTCATGCTTTGAACAAACATGGGCTCCAAGAACTGCTAGAAGATCCTGGCCTGATGCAATTGTTCTGTTACCAGTCGAAAATAAAGATAATTATTTGCACTTTACTTAAAAAATAGTTTACAGAAATTCATCAGGAAAGCAACAATCAAATAGTAAACTTTATGGAAATATACAATTCAGCAACATTATATTTGGTAGTTGATGTGCAGATTCCAAAAGCCAATCAGTGTCCAAGCAAGGGCCAAGACTATACTCCTGATTGAAATTGTTTCAAAATGTTCATCAGACGAGCTCATTGTAAATCACTCCTTATTATTTGATGAAAGCTAAGCACTTGTACGTTAATCACTAAAAAATTTTTCACTCATACACCACATGGCTTACATTTCACAGTGTGCTGCAGTTAGTACCCAGTTTGGTCTGATCAAAGCACCTCCACAATAGTGAAAAGTATAATTTTCCCTGGTATGTTTTTGGAGAGATACCATATAAGGTCTTGCATGCCGTTTAACTTCATGACCTCCAATAATTTTAGCTCCAGGATCTGCAATATATAGAAGATACTGACATTTTATTTCACATACATGTTTATTCACACACAGGTTGTGAACATCACTGACAATGCCAGCAATTATTAGCCATCTCTAATTACCCCTGACAGGGATAACCCTAGAGTAGTTGTACCATGGCCTTGCACAGCAATTCGATTGTACAAGAGTGTAAGAAGGTGCAGAGAGTAATGGACTCAGCCCAATATGGCACTGGATCGATTGCTGTAGAAAGCGGGGGGTGGGGGGAGGTAAAGATATGATTAGTGGTAGGTTTCCTTTACAGATGGTGTACATTGCGGAGGATAATGTGTTGGATGCAGAGGCTGATGGGCGAGTAGGCAAGGACAAGAGGAACTCTATCACTATTACAGCAGAGGGAAGATGGAGTGAGTGTAGATGTACAGGAAATGGAGGAGATTCGGTTGAGGGGAGCATCAATAGTAGAGGGAGAGAAACGTAAAACCGCATCCCGGGAATAGATTTGTCGAAGGTGTCAGAAGGAATATGGGGACTATACATATATTGGTAAAAGAGAAGTGCCCAAGTAATATGTGGTACCGTCTGGCCCAGGGGTTGCAGGATGGTCCATGGGCAACTACTGGGAATGCCAAACAATGAAGAAAGATATCGCTCCTTTAAAGGGAAAGTGAGGGAGCGACTGGGGGTGATGTGAAGGAACACAGCAGACATCATGTGTTCAGGTACTCAAAAGTGGCAGATTGCGGAGTACATACTCTGTGGTTTTAAGGAAGTGCTGTTTAGCTGGTACCCGTCATTTCTATTTCGCATAGTGTGGGAATTATTGTGGAGATATTTCAGGGAGAGGTTCACCAGATGCACACTAAAGATATACACATGTTGGTAAAAGCGAAGTGCCCAAGGAATACGTGGAACCGTCTGGCCCAGGGGGTGCGGGATGGTCCATGGGCAACTACTGGGAACGCCAAACAATGAAGAAAGATATCGCTCTTTTAAAGGGGAAGTGAGGCAGTGACTGGGGGGAGGTGGGAATAACCGGGGAACGATAATGGCAGTGAGCTGATGAGACAGTCACAGAAGCATAGAAAGCCTACAGCACGATACAGGCCCTTTGGCCCACAAAGCTGTGCCGAACATGTCCTTACCTTAGAACTACCTAGGCTTCACCCATATCCCTCTATTTTTCTAAGCTCCATGTAGCCATCCAGGAGTCTCTTAAAAGATCCTATCATTTCCACCTCCATCACTGTCGCCGGCAGCCCATCCCACACACTCACCACTCTCTGCGTAAAAAACTTACCCCTGACATCTCCTCTGTACCTACTTCCAAGCACCTTAAAACTATGCCCTCTCCTGCTATCTATTTCAGCCCTGGGGAAAAGCCTCTGACTATCTACATGATCAATGCCTCTCATTATCTTGTACACCTCTATCATGTCACTTCTCATCCTCCATTGCTCCAAGGAGAAAAGGCCAAGTTCACTCAACCTATTCTCAATAGGCATGCTCCCCAATCCAGGCAACATCCTTGTCAATGCTCTGCCCCAGAAGGCAGTGGAGGCCAAGTCTCTGGATGCATTCAAGAGAGAGTTAGATAGAGCTCTTATAGATAGTGGGGTCAAGGGATATGGGGAGGGGGCAGGAACGGGGTACTGATTGTGTATGATCAGCCATGATCACAGTGAATGGCGGTACTGGCTAGAAGGGCCGAATGGCCTACTCCTGCACCTATTGTCTATTGTCTGTTGTCAATTTCTTCTGCACCCTCTCTATGGTTTCCACGTCCTCCCTGTAGTGAGGCGACCGAAGTTTGGCACAGTACTCCAAGTGCGGTCTGACCAGTACCCTACATAGCTGCAAAATTAAATTCAACAGCTTCTGATTAACCCTCAAGATAATAGCACTTAGTTAAAAATTAAATATTACGAAGTAGATTTACAGGAGAAATTGATAGCAGTACAAGGAGACACAAGAAACAGCAGATGCCACGGGCTGGAGAAACAATAAGCCGACACTTCGACAATTTCCTTCCCTCCATAGATGTTGTTTGACGTGTTGCTCATTGAAATTTTGTAACCACATTTTATATAGTTGTCCTCTCCAAATTAGAAATAAAATTACAAGGAAAGTCAATGAAGCAGACATCTATTGGCATATATAGAAGATAAATATTAATGTAGCTAAAACAGTAAATATACAGTACTTACCATAAATCCATGCTTATAATGTGCATCATAAATTAAATATAATTAAAATAAATGCTTTCATGAATGGAAAGTATTTAAGTATTCCTTATTTTGCTACTTACACGCTGGAGCTAGGAAGACAACAATTAACAAAACAAGTGGATTGTACAGTGAAGGATTCATCGTTGTTTCTTCTGTGATAACACCAAAGTTATTGAATTTATAATGAAATTAGAGGGAAGTGGTTTATATATTTGTGTCCCACCAACACACTAAACCAATAATGAACCTGAAGATTTGCAAATCGACTGTTCTGAATCAACATCACATGACAGGGTCAAAGTGAACCAGAATTTTTCAGCAAACATTATGGGTTTCTGAGAGGGATTTCTTTTAATTCTGATGTCCATCTCCTTACATTTCATTGAAATCCTGTAACCTGAGAACATGTAGAAAATATTTATTCAGATCCTATGTGAATGCATACTAAATGACGTCTTAACAGAACAATTAAGTTTGAGAAACGTCATTTGAATATGCCACTTTATTGCATTTACTTTCAAATATTGAGAATCCAAATCCAAATGATATTATTACACTGGATTAATATAGATGGCACCCTTTTATTCACAGATTTGTGAAGATTGTAAAGATGGCAATATCCATCACCCAGATGGTAGTTGAGGATATGTTGTTGGAATGATAGGGCCAATAGCACCAGACATCAACGATTTTGCTTCCTGAAGACTATCTTATGGATGTTGGGCTGCAGATCATGAAAATCAGCATGAAACATGCCTAAAACGCAGCATTTCTTGAAATCACCTGTATTTGTTATTTCTGTTCAAAGGTTTCAAAGGTACATTTAATGTCAGAGAAATGTATACAATATACATCCTGACATGCTTTTTCTTCACAGCCATCCACGAAAAGAGGAATGCCTCAAAGAATGAACGACAGTCAAATGTTAGAATCCCAAAGTCCCCCGCACTCCCCCCCCTCCCTCCAGCACATAATCGGCAGGAAACAACAATACCACTCCCCCACCGGCAAAAAAACCATTGGCACCCGCCACCGAGCACTCGAGTGTGAGCAAAGCAACAGTAAAGACACAGGCTTGCAGTTACCCCAAAGACTCACGTTCCACCTGGTATTTGACATACGACAGGCTCTCCATCTCCCTAATAAAGGAGAAAGCGCTGTCTCCGTTTTCACAGCGAGTGGGGATACAAATCAAACAGCTCGCTGGTGTACGATGTCAAAAGTTCATTACTTCACTTTTTTTTATCTCTGTGTCCAAAGATCTGGGCACACAGCCAAAGATAACCCGACTCCCCCGACAACACACGGGTCTCCTGCCGTGACACCCCTATCTGACCCCCTGACTATAGAGTCCCCTATCACTGCTGCCATCCTCTTCCTTTCCCTACCCTCCTGAGCCACAGGGCCAGGCTCTGTGCCAAAGGCGTGACCACTGTTACTTCCCCCAGGTAGGCCGTCTCCCCCAACAGTACTCAAACAGGAGTACAGTACTTATTTTTAAGTGGGACAGTCACTGGGGTACTCTCTACCATCTGCCTCTTGCCTTTCTCTCTCCTGACTGTGATCCATTTCTCAGTCTCCTGGGGTCCTGGACTACCTGCCTTTAGCCCCTCTCTATCACCTCCTCACTCTCCCTGAACGTACGATGGTCATCGAGCTGCAGCTCCAGTTCCCTAATGCAGTCCCTAAGTAGCTGTACTCAATGCACCTGGTGCAGATGTGGTCATCCGGGAGGCTGGGAGTCTCCAGGATCTCCCACATCTGACACCGAGCACAGAAAACTGGCCTCACACACATACTCTGTCTGTATTCTAAACAGATAACCTACCTCGCCTCGACCCCTTATCACTGGAGCCATGTTGAGCCAAAGCCTTCTCTATCTCCCTCTACTCCATCGCCCGCTCCTCCGACACCTGCTCTGTAAAGCTGTCTTCTTTTTAAACTCTTCCCGCTGTTCTCACTGGCCGACCTTCACGCGTTTCCACAGTCATGCCCCGTTCAAACCACTCCAGCCATGGATTATGCAGAACGTAAATACTGCATAAATATTCAGGGTTGAATAATCCAGGGAGAGATGACCCAGTCTTCCTAAAAATTCTGATGGAAGACCTGAGCTCAGCCCACCAGGAAGGTTTAGGTTTCGGGATAACAGTGGGGTTGACCTACTCTGCGATAGTTCTGAGGGCCTGTGAGATAGACCGAAGAAAGTGCAAGAGAAATTGTAAAGCAGCTGTAGTAGATGCAGCTACTGTGATGTGTTCTGTTTGCCGGCGGCCAGCTCACGGAGCATGGAACTGCTCGAGTAGATGTGGGAGGGTAAAGGATGTGACCGATACGGACATACACAGTTGAAGGTAGTGTCCAAAAAAGAGGAAAGAGGAACAAGTGAATGTCACAGCAGACACGTAATTGCTCACCCCATCAACACCCAGTCTGACCAAACTGACTGTCGATCAGATCCTAGAACAGTGAAGACACCGCCTAGGTCAGTAAAAGATGTGGCAATGGCCACTGCTGCCTGCGCTGGTGACCTGCGGATGTTTGGGTGTAGTGAAGGAACTAAACACCTTGGGAACTCAGAGAGAATGCAGCAACTACTAACTTGGCTATATGGACAGTAAACAAACCCGATGGATCATATCCATTAACAAAAGACGATCCGGCCCTTTAAAAATCCATGCCGAGATTGCATCCCATTGTGGCAAGACCTGCAACAATCCTGAATAGCTTGTCTCCACAACATACAGATTTTTTCAGTCCTGGAATTGGTAATGGATTTTGTAGGCTCCCCTTGACACCTGAGTCTCAAGAACGATTTGCCTTCACCCTGGATGGGCATCAGTATACATGAACCAGACTCCACCAGGGATTCCACAATAGCCCAGCCATTTTTCCATAAGGTCGTGGCACAGACTTTGGAAAAGC